>NC_081846.1:23662327-23962327 GCF_963259705.1 Myotis daubentonii
GCTTTCTCCTCCTCATACTACCCAGATCAAAGGAGGCATGCACGTCAGTTCCATCACTGGTTTGAAGGAGAGCCTTCAGAAGGCTCAATTTAATGAACTGAAAATTGTTTTTATTAAATCTTTTCAGTTTATTATTGTAGACAGGTAAGAGTCCATGGTATTTTCTTGGCATAAATTTCTCCTTATGTTAAGGATTTGAGCATCTAAATATGTGACATGGGGTAAGAGCTGACTAAAAGCCTTTTGTAAGTCAAAACCTAAGGCACACCCAAAAGATGAAGTACCCCTTTTGCTTAGCCCTTGGTTGACTACAATGAAGAGTCTACCGTCCCTGGGGGTAATGGATATTGGGTGGTTGTCCTTTCTTGGAAATGTCTCAATGTCCATAAGTGAGGAAGTTTCCTAGAACACCCACTATACCATAATTCCAACTCCACAAAATTTTCTTCTGAATAGGATTTAGAGAGTGGGAAAATTTCCTTATGGTTGAAGGCATCCTTGTGACTCTTAATTGTTGGAATTCTATGCTATTTCAGCCATGGAAAACCTTGAGTTATCCAAGTAATAGCTACTGTAGCTTAAGTCAAGCACATCTACCCCAGAGAGGGAGGGCATCTATGCTTCAGCCCTCACATCTTACAATGTTGGCAATTAATTAGCTGAGCAAAGAGGAGCAGGTAAGGACCCTGGAAGTGGGGGCATCTATCTCTTCTTGTAAATATTATGGGGGGGGGAGAAAAAAATTCAAGTAGTCTATGCTGCTTAATGAATTTATTTCAAACTCTAGATAAGGTTTTTTTCAGATAAATTCTTGTCTTATTTTTTTTATTTTTGCTCTTTTCCCCCAGGATTTCTCCCTGATTGCATCCTAAGCACAGTGAAGTACTGATCATTTCCCTAATTCTCCCTGCTTTTTCAAAGGCAGTGCCTTGTATGCATGTCTGACATCCCCTTTGGGCAAGTTGCTCACCTTTCTGAGCCTGTTTTGTCATCTGGTAGATGAAGATAATAAAAACATCTACCTCACTGGGGCTATTAGGATTAAATAAGATGATGCATAGAAATGGCTCAGCACAATTTCTGGTATATACAAGCTTGATCATTGTAACTTGGAATTATTTTTATTTCTTCCTTTGTCTGCCTTATGAATTTCTACTTATCTTCCAATAACCATATGAAGTATACTTTTTGCTTTGAAACCTTCCCGGTTTGTTCAGTCAAACCATTGCCTTTTCTCCTAGTTTTCATATGATTCTGTACATGTTTACATTATATTCAGCTGGAATTCATTTAGATTCCTGTCTTCCCCCAAAGGACTGTAACCTTTAGAAGATGGGGACTGTGTCTAGGTTATTTTTTTTTTCAACATCTGACACAGTTCCTCTGCAAATAAAAACTTCATTAATACCCATCAAATAAATTTTTGAGAAAGCACATGAGTGAATGAATGAATAAATGAAAGAAAGATTCTTTAAAAAGATGTACCATGGCAGAATAAACTGAAGTTCCTCAAAATCTAATTCAGAGATAGTAGGTTTTGAAAATAGTTGGCATTTAATTTTGCCAAAAAAAGTTCAAGGTCACATAAGTGTTTTACAAGAATGCAAATGGAGTATGTTAAAAGAGTAAACTGAGTTAAACTCAATTTTCTTGATAAGAAATGGAAGTGATGCCCCAGGATGAATCTAAACCTCTTTGTTTGTGAGGAAGAGAAGAATAGAGAAAGTAGAGGGGGAGCTGGGGGATTTTAGAAGAAAGATCATTAGAATAGCTGCTGAAAAAGTGAGATTTGGGAGAAAGTGAGAGATAATTCAAAGAGAATTTTTAAGGAATTTTAAGTCAGCTATATTTTTCATCTACTGAAAGGAGCCATCCTTAAACCCAACCCAAATTTACCTGGCTCCCCAGTTGTCCAGCTCTCCTATCCCCTCTGAATAAGACTTCTGGTAATTGGATGTTTCGGCCATTTTCTCTAAAATCCCTATATCAGAAAATAGGAAGCCCACTCTTCTCTCATTTGTTTCCCATCTGTCCTGGATCGGATCTCATGAAATCCCTTGTAGCCCTCTGCATGGACTCTCATGGCCAACAACCAGGTTTTTATCTGACCATGCTAGATGGCTTGACCCACAACTTCTGAGAACATGTCCTCCCAGAGATGTAGGACTGTATTGTTCACTGATGCAGGTATGTGTTGGGCTTCAGGTTAATTACATGTCCTCAAAACTGGTCCCTCTCTGTGAAGAGGAACCACCTGTTATGCCCTGCATTTTCTGTACTCCGTATGATCCATCTCTTATCTCAGATCAATGCTTGGGTAGTTGGGGAAATGGTATGTCTTTTTATCTCTACCTTCCTTGAAACTTATCAAGCACTCATATTATTCAGCCTGACACATAAAGCAATAAGGTAAATATTTCTTTTACTTCTATTTTTGCTTCATGACATAGGAAGTAAAAAAGAAAAGAAAAGAAAATGTTATTGCCTCCTTACATACCATTCTATTATGTTGAGCATAGGTGAGATTTGAAGGAAATAACTAAAATGTGATGTCCTTGGTTAGGAACTGATTCTGTAAATTGATCATATAGCAGTAGATACAATAAAATGGGTAATTTTCTCATAAGTAGAAAGAGAATTGCCACAGAAATATCAAAGGGCAAACAAAGGCACAGAATTAACAGCCATAAACTCTTTTGAGTTTATTAGAGCATGACTTTTTGCAGAGAGCTGGGACAGGATTACTGAGTTTATAGATTACTTCATAAAAAGTACAAAAACAGGATTATATCATGCTAGGATCTTTTTAAGCGAATATTTACAGGCTACAACTAGAATAGAGGGGTGAGAATATGAAAATTAATTTATCGCATTGTTTTTATACAATATCATGTGATTTTCCAAAGGCTGTCTCAACATATGATATGCATTTTCACTAGCAGTGTTTGCTAGAGATGAAAAATTCAGTGTGCTGGTAGATTTGTCTCAGACCCAATAGTTCCTCGTGGCTCAGTAAATAGAAGCTCTTAGTTCTATTTGGTGTGATTCCAGAGATTGTAGGACAATCTTTCTTCCTGTGATACCTGAATCTGAAATATTAAAGGCTTCTCCCTTTAGAGTTAACTTCTTTATGTGGCCACTTTAAATATATCCCTTACTTAGTTTATTAAGGAACTTTTGTTTCCAATACTAGGCCTTAAAGGCTTTATGTGTGTGGTGGTAAAGATGAAAAGGACAAAGATTGAATAAATATATTGCATTTTATCTTAATATGAAGTAATTTTGGACATTGATTCTTAAAAGCAGCATTTGAACTGTCAGTTGTAATCATTTGGGATATGTTAGATAAATTTGATCTCATGAAACTGCTGGAGACAATATGAAATCAAACATGCCTTCCAGCTCAAAGAAAAGATCAGCCCTACAAGAAGACAGGATTGATGAGTGGGCCCTTCCTGGGCTTTTTAATACCTTCTGCCCTTGGGCAAGCCACTTCACTTTAAACGAAAACTCTGAACTTTACCTGGAAATTGAAGTTGGGTAGAAAAAGAAAGGGGGTTGGATTAGGAGATCTTGGATCATGTAAAATGACAGCTTATTCCCATATGGCTGACTCCATAGGGCTGACTTTGACACTCAGTTGAAACGTATGCAGAAAATATGAGGAAAACACACCCACATATCATGCAAAAAAGGACCCTTCACATGCGGCTGTTGGAATTGTTAACCAAAGAGTCAAGGCAAGTCATAGGCCAAAAGTTCATCATAAACATGCAATAGCAGATCTAACTGAGACATGGTCACATAACAATACATGGTTTGTTTCAGTGTCAAAGAATCCTCATAAATAACAAAAACAACAGCTTGCTTTTCCTGGTACTTTAGCATTTATAATGCATTTGGATTATGGATTTCTAGCCTAATTTTGAAGATGGAGAAACTGAGACTTCATGAAGCTTAGTCTTTTCTCAAAGTCATATAGGAGGGCTTGAGCTTTTATGCAAATTTTCTGATCACAATTCCTCCTCGCTAATTGCACTCATTTTTAGAATCCAATTAAACACTGTCATGGTATGTTGACTTTTAAAAATTATTTCCTAGATGTATCTTCTAAACTTTCTTTTATAGCTTATCAAAACTGATTTAACCAATCTAAGGACTATTGGGCTCAGTTTAAAAAATAAACACACCTTGCCTGCCATGTGTCAGTTCTGCTGGAATGAATGGGGCTGGGGCTTTAATGTCCATCTGGAAGATATATACTTTACACCATTGCTGCACATCACCATATGGGTCAGAGAACCGGGCTCATCATTTAAATAAATATTGTTGTTAAATCATTTCCCATTGTGAGGGGTTGAGCCTCATTAGATCTTGAGTCGAAAGAACACCATTAGCTCAGGGTTTACAATTAACTACTGTTTTTTTTTTAGATTTCATGTGAGACATTTAGCAAATGACCCTGAAAAAATGCTCTTATTTGATTGAAAGATGTGATTGAATTGCATTATAGCTTTAAAACATTACAACCGAAAACAAGCTTTATCTACTACCAATTCGTTTTTAAAAGAAGTTCTTAGTTTATTAATACTCTCATGAAAAATCTACACAATCACCACAGATCAAGTTCCTGAAGAATCTTTACTCCTTCTGTTGTCCAATCTCCAGCTCACTTTTGGCAGCACCAACATTGGCCTCTGCGATCTCCCTGACTTCCTTCATTCTGTTCTTTCTGTTCCTTTCTCTGTTTTCTTGAGGTCTTCTTCCTCACATAAGGCCCTGTCTTGCAAGTCTATTTTTAGGTTCATTTTGCTTTGTGTAATCCAGTGAATTATAAATCATACCAAAGCCAGTTATCTTGCCACCACCAAAATGGTTTCAGCATCCAAACACAATGGTGTCACCGCTTGGTAAGTGGAAGGAATGAAATCATTAAGTGGGCCAATGACAGTCATCTTTTTCTTTTTTTGTTTGTTTGTGATTTTTGAAAAACAATTGCAAAGGGTTGAAGAGTTTGAGAAAATTGCAAGTGAACTTGTGAAGTCAGTTTTAAAAGGACAGCCTCTGCCACTTGTAATATTTGAGCTATAACTGGGCACCAAATTTAATATGCTGGAGGTCTGCTGATTGCATAAGCAATGGGCCACTTGCTTTTGCAATTAACTACTCACACCCCTGTTTTTCTTTGCAACCCAAGAGGCTGATTATGTGATTGTAGGTATAGTAATTAGCACAGATGAAAAGAAAAACACAGCAGAAGCCTCATAAGTGTTCTTTAACTGAAAGCCGCAAGTATGAACTAATTGGGTTAGAAGGTACAGGAGATGGTCTCCAACATGTGCTATGTTAAAACACTTTCTCTGTAGTCTAGTTGCTCTTATTGTACAACAGAAATTGTTTCCCCACCAGTCCAACATAACCCTGGTTCTCTGTTCCAGCAAAGAGGAACGGAAAGTGACATATGGGGTGGGGAGCTTCCTTAGTCTCAGATATGTCCTCCTTAGTATAGGCTGACACTGGAATTTTTAAAATACCTGTAGAAATGAGAACCCAAAAGAATATATACAATGCATCCATCTTTCAGAATGTCCTCCCTCCCTCCCTCCCTCCCTCCCTCCCTTCCTTCCTTCCTTCCTTTATTCCTTCATTTCTTTCTCCCTTCCCTTCCTTCTTATTACATTCTCCTTCTGGAAATATGGCAAATAAAAAGCAAACCTTAAAAAAAACTTTTTGGTACAACCACTTAGAAAAGTTAGATAAAATATAAAAAAAATGCTATATATATATATATATATAAACACACACACATATATATATATATATGGTTGTATTCACAAGAAAGAAAAGACAATATTTATGAAATTGCTAGAGGTGATAAATTGTTAAGCATATGAACCAATTTAGATGCTTAAGGTTGGTATATAAAGTCAGTAAAATTATAAGTGGAATTTGATGAATACATAATATTTTAATATATTTTTTTAAAAATTCAGGACTGATTTTTAGCAAGTATCATTTAGGAAAAATACAGTATTTTCATAAAATGCAATTAATTAGTCTTAATGTAATGGGAAGTATGTATAAAACTTTGTATTCTACATTTGAGAATATACCTTCTTTAAAAACACAAGTGGAACTTTTATGAATAATGACCACATACCAGATCATAAATATAAAAAAATCATTTCATAGAACACTTACTCTGATCACATGAAGTGAATATGGACTAGAGAGAGAAACATCAATCCTCTTTCCTATATATTTGGTAAATAAAAGAAAAACAACACACTTCCAAGTAATTTGTACACAAAAATTAAAATTTAGAAATCAGAAAATGGGAAAATGTTGAGAACTGAGTGGCACTGAAAACACAGCTCATACAGGTGAATGGGTTGCAGTGAAGGTGGCGCTCAGAGGATAAAGTGTGGCATTACATGCTCATGTTAGAAAAGAAGAAAGACTAAAAGCTAAAGATCTATATTTGAAATAAAAGAGGAGAAAAAGTAAACCAGAATAAACACAAATAATGAAAGTTTTAATCAAGAATAAAAAAATAATAAATTAGAGCACAGGAATATAAAGCAATGCCAATAAAACCCAAAGTAGATTCTTTCGAAGATCATTCCAACATATAATTTTTAAGAAGCATTTTGATAAGATTCAAGCTATATTAATTGGAAAATACGCTTAAGTGAATTATGAGTAGGAGTGAAACTTCTTAATTTGATTAAGGGCACCTATCAAAAATCTGTGGTAATTATCGTTATTAGTGATGAATTGTCAGTTGAGGCTAGACTTAGCAACTGTTTAAAGCCTATTTTCATAGTCTGATTAGGAGAAGGGGCTTTTGGGAAGTACAGATATCAAAAGGTTTTTCAACTCAAAATGCTGATTTCTGAAATTCTAAAGTCATTCCATTAGCTCAAGGGTTTGATCACTACTAAAATGCAATGATCCATCAACTCCAACAAATGCTGTGTGGTGGACATTGCTTGACCTGACCTCCATAGGTCATGTTTATCCTTTCGGAGCTTCCCTCCTCTGGTTTGATGGATTTTTGCTTCCAGTGATTCAAATCCCATCGTATAGGAGCCACTTTGCCCCCTTGGATATGTAGAAAGCTGGGCCTTTAGTTCCCCTCCCACCCTACTTCTAGGTGGCTCTTAGCCCATGCTGGGAAAGAGTGCCACCTTGTAAGGTCAGACTCCAGCTTCAAGTAGGATCAGGGCAATTCTGAAGAAACTTCTGTCCAGAATTCCTCTGTGGAATCAGGCTCTTCCCTTGTTGCTGTCCTGTTTTCCTCACTCCTTTAGTGGCATCTCCTGGGAGAACTTCCTTAAGAGGACACTTGCGTTATTTTATCTCAGCACTTCTGAGGAACCTTTGGAACAGATGAAGTGTTTATTAGAGCTTTTCAGAGATGGGAAGACAGCTGAAGGGCCTTGAGCACTTGAGGTGGTTAAAACTGAATTCATGAGAGGACAGGGTTGGGGTGGGGGCAGGACAGGGGCTTGAGGAAGGTAATCATTAGAGAGTGTGAATGTCTATAGAAAAGATAGAGTCTCTTTGCAGGTTTGCCTCTGTTACTAGATGAGTTCCTTAGATATTTGGATTTATTTTGCTTGTGAAGACAGTTTTGGCGTTCTATGCTTGAAACTATGCCTTTCTATTCTTCTGCTCTACCTCAGAATGATCTTCGTATGTGAGTTCAAGTAAATACAACTTTGCCGTTTCCTCCAGAGATGGACTTTACAACCCCTGGTGTGGTAGGCTACTTGGAAACATGTCTCAGAAATCATCTGGTTTGGGGAAACATCCATGTTTTATAAGGATGTAAACTCTCTTCCAGTTAAGAATCCAGTCATCTGAGGGGCACATTATGGGCTTTGGCCCAAGAATTCTGTCTTTGTTTATGGATACACATATAGTAAAAGTTAAAAGCATGACTGGAAATGATAAACACCAAGTCAAGATGGTGGTTACTCCTTGGGAAAGAGGGAGAGGAATGCAACTGGAGAAAGGTTCACAGAAATTCAGTTATACATCTATATTCAATTTAAGCTGGCTGATAGGAACATAAATGTTTAAATAAAAAAAAAAAACTTTCTCCAAATATTTTCAAGTGAAGGACTAAGGAGAGTAGAATGAAGCAGAATGGGAGAATGCTATTGCCTTAAAAAGCATAGTCAGGCAGAGAGGAAGTAAGATCTGTTCCCCGCATTTTGCATGTGTGTTCTCTATAGCATCATGGTCAATGGAAGTGTCTTTGTTGATGGAAATGTCCTATATCTGTACTGTCTAGAATGACAAGCATTAGCCTCAGGTGACTGTATAATTTAAATTAATTAAAATTTAAAATGATTAAAAGTTCCTTTCCTTAGCGACTCTTGCCACATGTTAAGTGTTCAGAGTTGTGGGGGGCAGCCAAATCCATGATGGATCTTGGACTGATTCACTGAACTACAAATGGGAACACGGAGGCCCAAGTATTTAAAAGGATGAGGGAGTTACATGGGTAAGCTTATACCTTTTGGTAAGGAAAACATACACTCTCATTAGATGTTTTCTTCTTTTATGGAAAAGCTGTGAGCTATAAACTTTAAAAATAATAATTAATGACCATGTTAATCTGGGCAGGTAGGCATTCTAACCCCATTTTACTGAGAAATCCCTAAGTAATGGTTCTTCCAAAAATTCAGAAATTTGTTTAATGATCTTTGGCTTGAGGTATTCTTTTTTTTTAAAAAAAAATATATTTTATTGATTTTTTTAGAGAGAGGAAAGGAGAAGGATAGAGAGTCAGAAACATCGATGAGAGAGAAACATCGGATCAGCTGCCTTCTGCACACCCCCTACTGGGGATGTGCCTGCAACCAAAGTACATGCCCTTGACCAGAACCGAACCCGGAACCTTTCAGTCCGCAGGCTGATGCTCTATCCACTGAGCCAAACCAGCTAGGGTGAGGTATTCTTTTTCCTTCCAAATATAAATGTTTGAAAGGCCTCTGTCACCAAGTGATTCTGAACCAAAAGGCAGCCATAATAAATCAAACAAATCCTTATTCCCCTTTGGACTCAGTGTATATCACTTGGTAAGCATTTACTGAGGACCATCTTTATTTAAGGTGCATAAATACATGCTGACTTACTCCAGAGAAGAATAAGGTTGACCTTGTACTTGAAAAGATTATGTTGTAGTAGCAGAGATAGAATATACACCACTTCCTTTTATTTACTGCATTGAGATAAATGTGTGTTTAGGTCATGTTAGAAAACTGAGCAGCTATTAGTGTCCACAGTATACAAAATAATTAGAAAAATGATTCTAGATCAGAGTTCATTTACACTTTCACTATGGAAGAGAATCATTTGCCAATTTAACAAAAATGTTATGATTTGATAACAGGTGTTGAAACAGAAAACTGTTAATAGGATCTGGGTCCCTGCCATAAAATGTAGAGGTTATGGAAATTCAAACACAACTTACATTTTTTCCATGGCACTAAAACATTTTTGAAGGAAAGAAAATCCTTTCCCTTAAAACAGCTAGTCATTTGCCTAAACAGTAACATGCAAATAAAGTCCTTATTCTAACCTTATCTTCCTGTGTAGATATGAGTGTGACATTTGTATTTAAGCTTTGATAAATGTAACTGTTCTACAGGTTGACATCTCCTTCCCTCACTTTATTCTTAATGTTTTAATGTAAGCTCCCTGATCAGTCTAATGTATTTTTTTGTAATTTAAGGAACATTTTTGAGCCCTAGCTAATACTTCCAGTTCTCCTGGCCTATTTCCCATGTTCCTTCCATAGGCACAGTTCAGATAGTCACATGGTTTCCCTCTTTACCCCATTTCGTCCTAGAAATTCTCAAGTGTCCCTTGGAGCTCCGGTCTTTCCTGAGATCATTGTGTAGCAAACTCGCCTTGGGGATTTGTTGATCCATTTCCAGCAAACCCACTGATAAATGCTCATTTAAAACTTCTTTTCAGCTCTATGTAAGTAGAATGAGTTCAATTAGTTATTTCCAAAATGAGAGTTGGTATCAGTGCACATATTATTTCATGTTATAAAGGGCTCATAATAAGTTTTGTGTCCTTGGAGGCCATTCATAGGACTTGTCAATGCTTTCATTAATTTTATGGTTTTTCTCTTTCTCTATCAAGAGTCTCATTGTATACATATATATTTAAAAGGAATTTCAAAAAAAAGTCCCATAAAATCCAGGAGAGGTAGCTATTAGAAAAATAATTAATTTTTGTGAATGATATGTAAATTCACATCAGGGTTTCTTTTTAAATTGCAGTAGTTTCATAGAAAATTAAAAACTGAATTTAATAAGATACACAATATTTGCTAATGCGTAAAGAGATGACATTGACTCCCAACACAATATATCCTGTTGAAGGAGATAATTGATTTGGGCTTTTTAGCCCACAGATGAAAAAAGCACTATGGCAGTGACAATAATGTTCACCAAATATTTGATTGCTTCCCTCCCTTATCTCCCTTATTTGGTGTGAGGCAAGATAACCAGTTCTGGCCAATGACCTGCTAGTGAAAGTGGTCCACATCACTATAGATTTAAGGAACTGAGGGTGGGTGTGAGTTCTTAGTGCTCTTTTTCCCTTGATATGTCAGTCCTGAATGTCATGTGTCAACATGGTGATGTTATAAGATGGTAGAGTGTCCTCAAACTTGGGGCTTTTGGTGAATGTGAAACAAAGCCTCCTGCTGACCTATGTTGGATACATAATTTCGGCAACTGCCTTAGTCAGCTTGGGCTGATATAACAAATACCATAGGCTTGTGACTTAAACAACAAACATTTATTTTTCACAGTTCTGGAGGCTTGTAAGTTCAAGATCAAGGTGCCTGCATATCTAGTGAGAGCCCACTTTATGGTTTGCATATGGCTGTCTTCTTGCTGTATCCTCAACTGGCCCTAAGATATATCTCTTCTTATAAGGGTACTAATACCATTCATGAGCACTCTACCTCCATGACCCAATTACCTCCCCAAGGCTCTACATCACACTGGGGACTTCAGCATATAAATTCAGGAGAAACACATCACAGCGACATATGAACATTTGCATCATGGAATCACTGAGCTTTGAGGTTTGTTTGTTCCCAGATTACCTTGCTTAGTACATGTACCTTCTGCAGAGAAATGACACTTGTTGCCTAGCTTCTTTCAACATACTACCTGAAGTTATATGTAGATATTTACCATAGAACAGGGAGCATTTCCTTTTGCCTGGAAAGGGAGGAACTGTGCCACCTAACCTTATACATAATGTCCTTGCTGAAAAGGCTGTCTTCATTTGCATAGCTCATAATAATAATGAAATTGATAAGGAAAATCCCAGAAATAACGTATTTTCCACTTGATCTTTCTTTCTTTCTTTCTAAATATACTACACAGATGTAAAGGCACCTGGATGTGCTAGGACTCAAATTGTGACCGTCTAATGTGGAAATTCAGCATATTAACATGTAAAAATGCAGTGGGATCCATTTTTTTGCAGCTGTTTCTGATGCAGGGTTCATTGTCTAGCTCAATTAGAAACTCATCTTCTGCAATACCATTTCCTTCTCTGTGGTTGATTTGATCAAACATCCTATTGTTTAAGCTGAAAACATAGCTTTACCAAATCAGCCATAGTATTGTTCAGAACTCATCTTTCATTATGTTATTCCTCATCAATGCTTATGATACTAATATCTGCAAAGAGGAACTGAATCTCAAATTAAGCTTTTCAAATCCACTTGACTAAAAGTAGTCTGTGAACAGAGAATTTTCTTTCCTTTTTTATTTTTTAAAGGAAGGTAAAATGATCCAGTCTTGTATGGATCATGACAATACCAAACAGATGCAAATAAATATTAAAGTAATATATTTTAGTGTTGGATCGCAGCCCAAATTCTTTGCCCCAGAAAATTACATAAATGCTCT
This sequence comes from Myotis daubentonii, assembly GCF_963259705.1. Lineage (NCBI taxonomy): Eukaryota > Metazoa > Chordata > Mammalia > Chiroptera > Vespertilionidae > Myotis > Myotis daubentonii. Next base: position 23,674,288 of record NC_081846.1, read on the forward strand.
AGTGCGCATGTGGTTTATATTTAAGGTGTAATGAGCTGTTCAAATAGAGAAGGGCAGGCAACCATATTAAAAATAAACATCAAATTTTAACAAGGACACATCCACTTAGTTTGCAAATAGTCCTAATGGTTTCAGTTTATTGCAGCTACTCCAGCATAGGACATCTTTGGTGGAAACCCAATTTGCAATTTCAGAGTCTCCTAGAGAATCTGGAAAGGTTGCTATGTATAATTACTTTATGGAATAATTGTCCAACTGTGTTCATATTGCCAGAATGAGCATAGTCTGAATGAGAGGGTAAAACATGAGCAAAACATGGGAGCAAATGGTAAATGAATAGTTGAGAATGTCTCACCAATTCCACTGAATTAGAAGTCATTCTCGGTTTATTTGTTGTATCATCATAATGGCTCATGACTGGCCAGTGCTGGGACATCCCTCTCTGGGTTCTGATACCAGCATGTTACACAGTGTTAAGAAAGCCTGAGGAGAAAGAATATGTAAATCCTGCCCTGATTACTTTAGGTTTAAAGACACTTGCAAGAGGCTTTTAAGACACACACACACACACACACACACACACACACACACACACACACACACACATACCTGCACATATGCACCCTTAGCATTTGCCCTCTACTCTACTTGCAATGACAAATTTATTCTGCTTTTTGCCTCCATAAGTGGGTCTTTGTAACCAGGGAAATTATTCTGATTCTCAGCCCTGCCCCCCGAATGTTGTGTGTTGTCTTTGCAAAGGATCAAAAAGTGAGATTTATAGTTTCAGTAAATACCTTTGTTCTAGTTTATAATTTATAAACTATGAAATGTTCACTCTTCTGAGTTTTAACCAATAAAATGCCAAACAATTTTAAAATAAATACTCTGAAATTTTTGCACTTTACACAGAGGGGGAAGCTGTGGGGGTTTTAAAGGCACCTGGCTGAATGCAGGGTAGGGTCACTAGGCAGGTTGTTGGAAAAAAACCAAAAAAACCAGAAAGAGATCAGTTTAAAGTAGAAGCAAGTAAATAGTAAAATAAGAATCTCTTTAGAAAATTTTCAGTAATATTGGAAAACTCATTTCCATTGGAGAGGGTGGGAGAAACCCTCCTGTTTATTACTGAGAAGAGAAAAATAATATTTTTATTTAGTTGCTAATTATTAAAATTATCTTATTGCTTGTGTTAAATGTATATTTTTTTAATTACTAAAGTTGAAAACAAATTCCAACAATACTAAATAAATGTATAAAATTAAAAAAAATTTGTTCTCTTTCATTCTGCTACTTTTAACTTTTTACCTTCTCCCTCTTTTTCTCTTTTTCAAAACTTTCAAAATAAAATAAAGTACACATCCTCTAAACTTGCTGGTCAAAAAGTGGTCCATGAACCAGGAGCATGGGCATATTAAGAACTTGGTAGAAATGCAGAATTTCAGGCCACATCCTGGACCTACTGGATCAGAAACTGTATTTTAACAAGATCCCTAGTGATTATTCATATGCCTATTACAGCTAAGAAGTACTGAAATCTCAATGCCTGGGATCTATTCTACAGAAACACTAACATATATGCATGCATTTACCTATCTACCTATTTACCTATGCATGCATTTGTCTATCTCTCTAACTATCTGATATGTATTGGTAATGAACATTTTTATATTTTTATCTAAATATTGCATATGTATATGTATTTGTAAGAGCAAACACTTTGAAACAGCAAAAATGTCCATTGTAGGGAACAGATAAGTAAATCCTAATGCAGTCACAATGTGGAACACAATGTAGAGCGACTTCTTTTAGTTTCACATATTTGTCATCCAGCTGATGCTTTCAGCCTTTGTTTTCCATAACCAAGAGGCCCCACAACATGTTTTGCTAAATGGAAGATCTACAGAGATGTTATTTGTATCCTTTAGGCATAGAAGCATCTAAAGTCAACTTTTTGAATAACTTTTTTCAGATTGTATATTACATATTTATAAAAAATGATTTTCCAATTATGTAGTACATAATAATGTACTATGTAACGCACTTGAAGAATGGTAAATGAGCAGGAAGTCCAGTATCTCTCTTGAGTCTCTCCTTACCTCTCCTCATCCCAGTCCCGACCCCTTCGTTGACTAAGCATCATGGGATTTGCTTAGTTCAGAGGATGTAGATCTGCTCCCAAATGCCAAGTTGAGAAATAGCCAGAGTATATGATCAGTTCACTAGTGGAACCCTGTCCCTCATCCGTGCTTCGGTTGTTGCTATGCGGAGTCATTGTAGAACCAGGAGGTTCTGTACAGCCTAATCTACCTTGTCCATACTTTCAAGGGTCCCCATTTGGCCCGTATCTTGTCTGGGCCCCAGGGGTATTTGCTGGGCATGTGAACCACTTGCAGGTTCCACAGACTCAGCCATTGTTCCCGAGGTGCACTTTCTCCTGAAGGGCCTGGTGACTGAGTTGGGAAGAGCTCCCCACTGAACCACATCAGGTGGTGTAGCTGTGGATTTGTCCATTGAACTTCTCCAAGAGAGAACAGTGACTTTAACTCATTGGTCCTGACCCTGCATCACCCAGGGAGCTTTATCTAAGGTTGTCCCCAGGCCCTGCTTCCTGAGATCCAGATATAGTTGGGCTACATGTGAAAGCCTCTCAAGGTAACTTCATTTCATCATGACAATAATCGGAGAGGGTGACAGAGATGAAGAACTAAAACCTAAAGCCATAACAGTCCTAGAATGAAAACCCAGGGCTCCCGACTAAAGGCCCCTAATTGCTTTATTATTATTATTATTATTATTATTATTATTATTATTATTATTATTTATAATGAGTCTAGAAGTTGAAGTTCTAGACCGCTGCGGAGTTTCACCTCTCCAATTTGGATTTGATCACCCGAATGTGTCCTTGGTGGAGTGGGACTCTGAGGTAAGAGTGACAGACAATGTATCTGAGGAGCTGGAAGGGTCTGTTTTCTCTATTCAGAGCACAATCTGAGCCACTTCTACTGGGAAGGAGAAAAAGGACTGCAGCGTTCAATAATTTTTCTTAAAATGTAAAGCTAATGGAGCAGCCTGACTAATATAATGTATTTATTTTGATCTATAGCATACTGTTTGATATGTTAGAATGAATTTTAAATTAGCTACAGTAAACAACAAAGAAATGTACCCAAATCATGTAGGAAAGGCTTTTTTTTAAAAAAATAACCAGAATAATTTTTCAATTTGATGTGGAATTCAGATACCAGCAGAAGGAGCTATTGTTGGATGGCTCAGATGTATGAATAGATGCTTTTTGGGACAGGATCTGTGAGCACTGGAGGTGGATTACTAAGCCATTTACAATTCATTACTGCATGGTAGGTATTCATATGCCTTCCACTTTTATCACATCTTGAGGCCAAGAATTTTTTTAAAAGATCATTTAGCTTTCAGAAAACTATGAATTATGGCGAAAGCATTGTTCTTTCACTGACTTTAATGTGCTCATTTGGAGAAAAGTTACAGGAAAATACTTTTGCTTAAGCTCTGAATCTGACCCGCCTGCAATCCCTCACATAAAATAACTTGTCACTAATGACTTCTTGGATTCTCTGTGCTCATTGCTGATTACATAAATATTTTCTTAACCTCCAATAGCATCCAGAGTAAAAAGCTGTTTGTCATTTTTAGAATTGTAATCAAATTAAAAAAAAACCCTCAGATACTGACTCACCAGAACAATTTAAGATTGCTGTGGAATTCTTGAATCAATCAGAGAGGGAAGGGAGAAGTTCACCTGGTAAGTATCAAGTATAAAAAATGAAGCCATTTGGTTTTCATTCTAACAATAATGAAATAAAATGTTGACCTGCTATCTTATTTTGAAAGACACATAAGTTGAGGAGTAGCTAATGATCAATATATCAATGTAATTTGAGAGTTATAGAAGGAAAATCTTGTTCAAAAAATAAAGGATTTAAGCATAACACTTCTCTAGCTGTTAAATATTTATTTCCCTTTGCATTTCAATTCTGTAAGAAGTAACAGCAGGGACCAAGATTGAACATGGGAGAGGTTTGAGGATAGATTTGACTTGATCAACATTCAACTTTATATCAACATTGTGGAACAACCTTATTCTTATTAGGGATTACAAAATTATTGGTTGCCCTTATATGAAATTCTAGAATTTGATCTTATGAATATCATGATCATAATTGCATTAAAGAGAACATTAGTAAAGAGAGGTTGACAGAATAATATTTATTGAACATTGAGTCCAAACCAGGATCTTCTGGTTAAATGACTATACTTAGACAGAAGTTATGATCTGTGGTTATGTTGGCTTAAGGCTGTTACATTTCATAAAATGAGTATCTAAGAACACTTTGCTTAGGATGAACACCTACACTAGAAAATATATTATGGAAAACATTTTTTGCATGGTAAATCAATAATGAAATTGCTTAATCCCCATAGATTGTGGCTAAATGGAAAATGGGGCATAGCTGGAAATCTGCACATAGAACACTGCAGACTTTCATGTCCCATGGACTGGCAGGCCACACAGATGGTATCTGTGTACCAGCTTTCTCCCTTATCTGGGGCTCCTATACTCCTGGAAATGTGAGATGAGCTAAAAGAAGCTCTATTACTCTGATAATTTTTAAAGACCCAAGGTCAGTAAAGTCAATAAACTATTCTGAAGAACAATAAATTTTTTTTTAAAATTTTTTTTATTGATTAAGTTATTACATATGTGTCCTTATCCCCACATTATCCCCTATCCCCCTTACTCATGCCCTCACCTCCCTGTTGTCTGTGTCCATTGGTTAGGCCTATATGCTTGCATATAAGTCCTTTGGTTGATCTGTCCCCCTTACCCCCACCCTCCCCTACCTTCCCTCTGAGGTTTGATGGTCTGACTGATGCTTCTCTGTCTCTAGATCTGTTTTTGTTCATCAGTTTATGTTGTTCATTATATTCCATAAATGAGTGAGATCGTGTGGTATTTATCTTTCTCTGACTGGCTTATTTCACTTAGCATAATGCTCTCCAGTTCCATCCATGCTGTTGCAAAAGGGAGGAACTCCTTCTTTTTTACTGCAGTGTAGTATTCCATTGTGTAGATGTACCACAGCTTTTTAATCCACTCATCTGCTGATGGGCACTTAGGCTGTTTCCAGGTCTTAGCTGTGGTGAATTGTGCTGCTATGAACATAGGAGTGTATATATCCTTTCTAATTGGTATTTATAGTTTCTTAGGATATATCCCTAGAAGTGGGATCACTGAGTCAAATCGGAGTTCCATTTTTAGTTTTTTGGGGAAACACCATACTGTTCTCCACAGTGGCTGCACCAGTCTGCATTCCCACCAGCAGTGCATGAGGGTTCCTTTTTCTCCACATCCTCGCCAGCACTTGTCGTTTGTTGATTTGTTGATGATAGCCATTCTGACAGGTGTGAGATGGTACCTCACTGTCGTTTTGATTTGCATCTCTCAGATGATTAGTGACTTTGAACATGTTTTCATATGTCTTTTGGCCTTTCTTCTGTCTTCTTTCGAAAAGTATCTATTCAGGTCCGTTGCTCATTTTTGATTGGGTTGTTTATCTCCCTTTTGTTAAGTTTTATGAGTTCCCTGTAAATGTTGGAGATTAAACCCTTATATTTGTAACATTTGCAAATATGTTCTCCCACGCAGTGAGCTTTCTTGTTGTTTTGTTGATGGTTTCCTTTGCTGTGCAAAAGCTTTTTATTTTGATGTAGTCCCATTTGTTTATTTTCTCTTTAGTTTCCATTGCCCTAGGAGCAGTATCAGTGAAGAAATTGCTTCAGCATATGTCTGATATTTTGCTGCCTGTGGATTCCTCTAGTATTTTTATGGTTTCCCGTGTTATGTTTAAGTCCGTTATGCATTTTGAGTTTATTTTTGTGTATGGTAAGTTGATGGTCTAGTTTCATTTTTTTGCATGTATCTGTCCAATTTTCCCAACACCATTTATTGAAGAGGCTGTCTTGACTCCATTGTATGAGAACAATAAATCTTAACTGAATTTTTATTAATTAATAATGAAGAATGATTAATAAACTCTCAGGTGTTAGAGTGTTTGTGAGTATTTTAGTTAAATTTATCATTTTGGAACATCTTGCAATGTGTAAGAAAAAGTAGTTCCTTTAAATAATCTATTAATGACAGGAAAGCAAACTAAAAATTAACGAAGTTAAATTCTGTTAAGAGGCAAGACAAGCTACCAGTAAATATGCTAAGATGTCAGAGAATGGCAGCAAAAGAAACCATAGAAAACTTAGTTCCCAAATCTGTAGTCATTCCCTTTGACTCACCCCAAAAGCTACTTTGCAGGTCTATAGCTAGCCTGTAGGGGGCAGAGCACAAGCCTTAGTCTCAGGCAGAGCTTCAGAGGTTTAAATCTTGCCTCTTGCATATCAGCCTCATGACCTTAGGCTCATCAGTATTCTAAATCTTGATTTCTATGCTTGGAAAGTGGGATGATAGTGAAATTAAAATAATGGATAGTTGATTCTCATTTTTTTGTGGATTCTGTATTTGGACTTGCTAAAATTTATTTGTAATCCCCAAATGAATACTCAGCCGCAGATTAGTGGTCATTTGTGGACATGGGCATACACAAAGCAGCAAAATATTTCAGTCACCAGATGTGTATATTCCCAGTTGATATGAACAAGGTGAGGAGATGCTCTGTCTTCTTGTTTCAGCTTTCCCACTATAAACAAGTATCCTTTCAAGGCATATTTAGTGCCATGTTTTTCTCATTTTTGTGCTTTTGTTGATGACTTTGCTGTTTGAAATAGCCCCTGAACATAGTGCTGACATGCTAGGTGTCCTAAGCGCAAGGAGGATGTGCTGTATCTTATGAAGGAAATATGTGTGTTGGATAAGCTTTGTTTGGGATTGAGTTATAGTGCTGTTGACCATGAGTTCAAGGTTAACGAATCAACAACATATAATTAAGTTATATATCTTTAAACAGAAACATGCCTAAAACAAGGTTATGTATTGACATTTTAAAAAATATATTTTATTGATTTTTTTACAGAGAGGAAGGGAGAGAGATAATTAGAAACATCAATGAGAGAGAAACACTGATTAGCTGCCTCCTGCACACCCCCTATTGGGGATGTGCCCACAACCAAGGTACATGCCCTTGACTGGAATCAAACCTGGGACCCTTTAGTCTGCAGGCTGACACTCTATCCACTGAGCCAAACCGGTTAGGGCTATGTATTGACTTTTTGATGGAAATGTTAGCAGAGGTTCACAGGTCCCTACCTCTGAATTTCCCCTAGGAACAATTGGTTAGCATTATCTTATGCATTTTTAATATAGGTGTTAGTTCACATTTAAAATTTTAAAACCTGCCTAAAAGTCTCTATTATATTTTTCTGGATATCTGGTCCTTCCATATGGCCCCAGCTTCTCATGCTAGGAACAAAGATTCATTATTTCCAACAACTTTATAGAACCTAACTATCATGAGAATCAACTATATATGAAGTGTCTGTGCTCATTGGATTTAAGCCTGTTTTCAAAACTGCAATTTCTTTCATCCAACTTAGGGAGCCTAGAATATGATTGTGTGAACCTGGCTTTTCTCCATTTTCTCAACCTCCATTGCCTTAACCCCATTCTAGCCTTTTTCATCCTGTGGAATGGATTGCACTTTTTAAAAAAGGCATATTTATTAAGTACAGAATGTATGCCAAGCACTTTGCTACAAAAGTGATGTCCTAAAGTTGCTTGGAGATTTGCTGAGAAGATAGAGACATAAATATCAATTCACAACAGAACATGGTGTTCTGATGGATTATGGACAAAATGAAATGGCGGCACAGGGAATGGACCAGCTGACTCTCTTTGGAAGGGAGGGGGTTAGCGGAGTCAGGAACAGTTTTGCATACATGGGATGTGGAATTTTATTTGGGTTTAAGAAATATGATAATATTGACCAAGCAAAAAGGGTAAAAGCAGACCAAGCAGAGAGTATTTCATGTGCAAAGACACAAAGGTATAAAAGAACATTTTATGGTCAGTGAAGATGGAACATAGGATTTGAGTAGGGAGAGGTGAGGAGGACCCGGGGAGGGGCAAGGAATCCCAAGAAATGAGGTTGGCAAAAAAAGCTGGGTTCATCTTATGAGAACCAGTTATCCTATATAATAAAAGCCTAATGTGCAAATTGTTCGACCGGGAGTTTGACCACTTGCTATGACGTGCACTGACCACGAGGGGGCGGTGCAGAATTTGGTAGGTGATGCAGTGCTGGCAGTGGGCAGCAGTGGAGGTGCTGTCAGCCCTGATTAGCCCCAGTGAGAGTGGGACTGTGGAGGGATGGTGGAGCAGGTGAGCAGGTGGTGCCAGGCCAAAGCGGGTGTGAGTGGGGGCCCGATCACCCCTCTGATCACCCAGCAGACTGTGAGCAGCAGAGGCAGTGGAGGGCAGGGCCACTGCTTAGCTCCCAACCACTGAGGGAGCCGGGTGGGGGCCCCAGTCCCAATTGATCCTCCCAGAGGTGGGATGGTGGAGCAGGTGAGGGGGCAGCACCAGGCCATGGCGGGGTGCCAGGTGGGGCTGCGGGACTGCGAGGCTGGGGGCAGGAGCTGGGGCCTGATCCCTGCAGGCCACCCCGAGGGACCCCACATGTGCACGAATTCATGCACTGGGCCTCTAGTCTTGAATAATATAATAGAGACCTTTAGGCAAGTTTTTAAAATCTATTTTTATGTGAAATAAACAACTATATTAAAAATGCAAAAAAATGTAAACATATGGCTTAAAATATTCTTTTAAAGTGAATACCCACATAACCATTACTTGGTTCAGGAAACAGAAAATTTCTAGCCCCCTACAAGCCTGTCTCTGCATGCTTCTTTCTAATCACGTTCCTTTTCTTCCACATAGATAAACTGTTTTGACTCTCGTGGCCATCACTTCCTTAGGCTTCTTTATGATTTTGCCACCTGTAGTAGCAGAATAATGCCCGCCTCACAACCCCACTCCCAATCCCAGTTTGGATATCCCTGTCCTAATCCCCAGAACTAGTGAACAGGTTACCTTACTTGGCAAAAGGGACTTTGCTGGTGTGATTAAGATAAAGATCTTGAGAGGTAAAGATTATCCTGGATTATTTGAATGGGTCCAACATAATCACAAGTATCCTTATAAGTGAAAGAGGGAGGCAGAAGAATCAGAGAGTGAAATGTGAGGACAGAAGCAGAGGTCGGAGTGATCTGATTGCTGGGAGGGGGCCACAGTCAAAGGAATGCAGGTGGTTTCTAAAAACTGGAAAATGCAAAAAGTGGATTCTCCTTTAGAGACTTCAGAAGACACACAGCTCTGTGATACCTTAATTTTAGCTCTGAAAAAATCCATTTCAGACTTCTGATCTCCAGAACTATAAGATAATGCACTGGTTTTGTTTTCAGCCATTACATTTCTGGTAATTTGTTGCAGCAGTAATAATACACTAATACACCACCCAAATGTGGTTCCCTAAACACTACCTATGCTTTTTAACTTTCTGTAAGTGGAATCCTTGAGAATGTTCTTTTATGTTTGGCTTTTTTTCTGAACTCTCTGTTATTGAACTTAGGCCATTTTTAAGGTAGGAAAGTGACATGACTAGCTCTATATTGTGGAAGACTACCTTGACATCAGTGTCCTGGCAGTAGCCTGGGGAGCCCCAAGGCTGGGGTTGGTAAGACTTGGCAGGAGGCAAATACAACAAGCATAGCAAGAAATGTTCAGAACCTAAGCATTAGTAGATCTGGAGAACGAGAAAAAGGACTAAGAACTAATAGGCATTTAGGACATAGAATTGAGAAGATTGATGTCCCAAAAGATGTAAGGGAGCAGAAGATAGTTAAGAATAATTCCAGGTGTTATAGCTTGAGCAACTGTTGGGGTAGAGGTAATAAAAAACAAAACAAAACAAAACAAAACAAAACAAAACAAAACAAAACAAAACAAACAAAACAGAAAAGGGAGGAAAAGCCCAGATGAGGAGAAAGATAACATCTTGATTTTATTTGGAGCTTATACTAGTGTATGTTTTCAGATGTCAGCAAGTTTCACCTGTAGATAACATTTTTGCTGCTGGGTTGACATTCCTTTTAGGTCATGTAGATGTAGAAGGAGCAAAAGAAGTATGGATGAATAAGTGCAGTCATAGAATACAATGGAAATGTCCTACCTTATCTTCAATTATGGATAATCACTTTGTTGTTCGATAGGAGTTAATTTCTATTCTCATTTTCCCCCTATCACATAATAGGTGCAATTACATCTCACACTCAGGGTAATATAATTAAATATCAGCCTTTGTAGAAGTGCATTTCCAGAGAGCCTTCTGAGGCAGCTGATTTAGAACGTGTCAGGTTTATCACACAATAGATAAATGTTTTCTGCATGTAGCTGAGCATAGCAGGATATCTACCTCTGAATGGGAGTGTTTCTAGATAGTCCCGTCAAACAGTCTGTGTATTGCATCTGACGGCTTTATTGCTTTATCAGTTCTTTGCTTAGAGTGGATTTTATTATACATAAAATATTGACATAAATTATGAAGAGGAGAGTTGATCTTTTTACATAAGTTTGATTCATTTATCACTGTTTGTATGTGCCAAATTTGATATTGCATCTTTTCTCCTACTGTATTTGTTTGGTTCACAAGTTATTTCCCTGGTTCTACAAATACTGGTATTTAGTTCTCAATTCTTTTATTCCTGTAACTGCTCATGTTCTCAAACTAAGCCACAGATATAGTTAGAAGTAAAAAATAGTTATATACATAATTAAAAATAAATAAATTGACTCTCAGGATGAGTTCTGGATAATTCTAAGAATTCTGTCCTTCAAAATTAAGATAGATGTGATGCCAGTTTTCCTCTTGCCAGTTGGGAGAGAAACAGGAACAGAATCTGGCTGTGGTAATACATGCAGATTTTCAAGGTTAGGTTGATCCAGGGGTTTTCAACATAGAAAGGAGCATGGGAGCCATTCTTATGGGGACTGGAAGACACATCTTGGTCTCAAGCCAATCACAACATGGTCAGTTGGTTGAGAGATTCAAATAGGCAAATACTAAGCATGGCAAATTGGCAACATATTGTACAAATTTAGTTGTAGGAAGTTGTAGCAGGCACTGTTATCAGCCTGCCCAGAGCCCCTCAAATCTCCTTTGCAGTTTTCTGGACTTTTGCTTTTCCATTAAAACCTTCAGAGGGTTGCCTTGGGCTTCTAGAATTGCTTCACAAAAATGGAGATCCCAAAGTTCTCAGAAGTTATACCTTCTAGGGGCAGTTATTCATCCTCTCCTGCCCCTTAACCAATGACAAACAGGTGCATGAGTACACAAAGCCCAGCAACTTGGCCTTGAGATGGGCCAAAATCTGAGGTACACTTCACATTCCATAGCTGCTTCTTGGATCAGGCTGAGCTGTCCTTCACCTGAGATAACACAATTTCTTGATTTCTTTCCCTGTCTTAGCATGTTCCCGTAAATCCTGTGTTGGTTTTTCCTAAGACTAGCCCCTTAATAAAACACATGCATTTAAGTCCTTAGCTCTGAGTCTGCTTCACTGAGAACCTGCTATAAGACGGTCAATACACCAATAGCCAAGACAATGGAGTTAGTTTTAAGAGCAAGGATAAGAATTATAGTAATAGTAATACCTAACCTTGACTGATTCTCACTCTTTCCCAGGCATGGTCCAATTATTTTATATAGTTTTTAATTGAAAATTTTCAGGAAAAAATGGTGTAGATATTATTATTCCCATTTCCCAACCAAAAAATTGAGGCTTAGAGATATTAAGTAACTTGTTCAAAATTTTATAGATAAAAATTAAGGCTTTAGGGAGAGGTCAGTAGGACCATTTTAGCATATTAAGTGTTGATAAAGACTATTCATCTTTATCTCTTCCACAGACTACCCCCCAAGTCTATATGTAAAGTGATATAAATTTATCTGTTTATTAGAACTCTTGGGATAGGAAGCAAGGTCTTGTGATGGAATCATTTTACTGATTCCTAACATCAGTCATGCAAATTAATAATATTCTAGTTATTAGAAAGCTTAAAAAGAGAGTTTGGATGGTGAGGGGTAAATCCAATATTATTGCTAGAACAATGGAAATGTTGCTTGGTACCTTAATGTAGACAGATATTAATTGTACTGAATGTATAGATATGTTTAGGAGATCGATATAGTTAATGTGGATAGTAAATGGAGAGTGAGGAAGATGTATATGGAAGGAGCAGGGACTGGATGGAAACCATGAATTTTTCAACCAGGATTGACCACATATTTCTGTAGGCAGCCTAGAATCTTGGGGCACTGGGAATACTTACAGTCCAGAAGTGTTATAACCAGGAGCTTTTCATTATACAAAAATGTTTGAATTTTTACATATCTAGTAGAAGAATAATAAATTGAGTTGAAAAGCCTAAACTATTTTAATGGAGAACTTCAATATGTTTTCTTATTCAAAAGAATGTTGTGTGGTCAAAGAATACCAGACTGAGTCATGGTATCTGGTTTCTATTCTAATTTTACCACCAAATACATTGTCATCCTTTAAAATGTCATTTTTAAAATTCTCCCCAGGATCTGGATTCCAGGGTTGATTTCTACAAAACCAAATTACTAGGTGACATTTAGAAAATATGCCTCAACCCCTCTGACCCTCAACCTTCTTTCCTTGATGATAATTAATATATCATGGTACTAATATATCTGATGTAGTAATAAATTAATAATAATTTATGTAAGCACATCACTAATTTACATAAATTCATTCAAGTAATTCATTAAAGTATACAATAGTAGCGAAGAGTACACAATTCATAAGAACACAGCTCAGCTCAGTGAATATTTCTAAAATAAACACACCTATGTAACCAGCACTTAGGCCAAGAAATAGAATTTACCAGAATCCTGGAAGGGTTCCCATACCCTTGCTAGTCACTAGCCAATCTCCTTCCCCAAAAGTAATCACCAGCCTGACTTCCAACAACATTGCTTAAGACTGCCCATTTTTACACATAATAAAATAGAATCAAACTACATGTATTTTTCTTTTTATGTCAGGTTTCTTTTACTCAATATTGTTTGTGAGATTTCTCTACATTGTGTGTAATTTTAGTTTGTGCATCATCTTTGCTATGTAATAATTTTATTCAAATGAACATATCTCAATTTATTCATTCTATTGTAGGGAGACATTGAGTTTGTTTCCTGTTTTTTGAATAATACCGACAGTGTAACTATAAACATCATTTTTTATTTCTTTTGCTGAACATTTGTGAGCAATTCTAAGTCTATACCTGAGAATTGAAAGGGTGGGTCCTAATACATGTATATATTTGGCTTTGTACATACTGCCAAGTAGTTTTCCAAAGTGATTATACAGGGAGAATGGACTTTAACATATAAAAGAAGGAAAAAAAGTCCATGGGTACATCAGAACATCCCTCACTTGGGGGAGGATGAGCTGGTAGATATGAACCAGGAGTGATTAGCATATATTAAACTAAAGGTCAGGGTCAGACAAGAAATGAGAAAATTATGCTTACTAGTAGTAAAAATAAACTAGTTGCTGGAGGAAGGCAGGGTAATCTGCCAGGCTGAGAACAAGTAAGAGGGACAGTTTCTAACAGGTAACCAAGAAGAAATACACATGAGGGAGGACGCTATCAGGTTTGCAAGGGAACCCAGAAGTTTGGACCTCTGTGTTAGCAATGGACACTACGCTTAGAGCCTTGCCTTCCCCTGGGAAAGAGAATTGGCCAGAACTGGCTAGTGAGCATGATAAAAACAAGCCCAGGCAGTGGAAGACAGGTGATTTAGGCCAAGGATTGCACATTAAGAATCTTGGGTTGGCCCTAATCCATTAGGTCTGAGAATCAGAGATGTGGTTAAGAAACAATTTGTAACAAAGAATAGATAAAACCACTGTGGTTGTAATTGTACAAGAATGTTCCTTATATTTCATTCTCTCCACAATTGCCCTTACTTAATGTTTTTAAACACATGGATAGCAGTTTGTGTGGTTTCTAAAGTATTGAAAGTAGAGCGAGTAATTTGCAGACAAAGCCAAGACAATCACTGGGGAGACATGGGTCATAGAATCTTCGTACTTCTACCATGAGCTCTGCGTATCTAGGATTCTGAAGGCAAGAAAAACAATAGAAAACTGGGAAATTTTTAGAGATAAAGCATTAGCAAGTGCAGAAACTGGGCAGAGAGAAGAGTGAGACCCCAAATAACATTTAGTGGGTTCTCTTCTGCCCATACTCTCTATTCAAATTGATAGCTCCTAGAGCAGCGGTTCTCAACCTGTGGGTCGCGACCCCTTTGGGGGTCGAACAACCCTTTCACAGGGGTCACCTAAGACCATTGGAAAACACATATATAATTACATATTGTTTTTGTGATTAATCACTCTGCTTTAATTATGTTCAATTTGTAACACTGAAATTGGGGCTTACCACAACATGAGGAACTGTATTAAAGGGTGGCAGCATTAGGAAGGTTGAGAACCACTGTCCTAGAGTATATTATTTATGTACTAGAGGCCCTATGCACGAAATTTGGCCCTCCAGGCCCTGGCTGCCTGGAGGTCCCACCCCTAGCCCACTGGAAGTTTAGGAAGGTCATTCCGGAAGGTCCTTCTGCTGTCTGGCCTAATTAGCATATTAGCTCTTTATTATATAGGATTTGTAATAGACTTGTTTCATTGACCTTCTAGTAAATCCATTAATATTTAGTTTCCACTGACTAATGACACACATTATAGTTCACAATTGCTGTTTTTTGTTTTCATAAGCCTGTTTTTATATATGTAGAAGTTGTTTACAGACTTTATTTGAAGGTTACCACTATTCACTCTGAGTTTTTGACTCTTGGAAAAAGTTTACCAGTTTCCTGATACTCACTTCAAAGACCTATGTTAGTGGGTCCTTCTCACTTGCTATCCTGTCCTAGTCCCACTTGGATTTTTGTGAATTGGACGTGTGCTATATTAAGGTGAAAAACAGCAGAAGATTTTCTATTCTAGCCACAGGAGAAGAAAGAGAACCCTTCTTGAGGAAAATAAGAACAATGATCTCTTTACTCCACCCAGCAGAGTTTTCCATGCCAGGCAATGTCCTTACTGTGTTTTCTACATGTCCTTGATGAATGGCAGTGTTTCCCCTTGAATGAGATGTGACAAGGGCCAGGGTAAGAAGGAAATATGTGGGAAAAAGCTGAGGAGATTCTGACAAGATTCCTCTGGCTTTGTATTCATCTCTGTGGGAAGAAAGATGTTAGAAATGCTGGCTTCTCCACACAAAAGATTATTTCAAAAGCCACAGGAAAATGGGCATGAATAGAATATCTAGATATACTTATGTGATAGATACATAAAATAATTCCTTGATATTCTGAGCATGTTTTAGAATGGGATTTGTGCAGCCAAATAATGGTAAAATAGAAGTCCTAAATATGTCATGAGCATAACATTGAAAAACTATTCTCCCCCCCTCCCCCACCAGAATACAGTTCTTATCTCTACAGTCAATGTTTGATGCATGCTCATGGCTGTTTCCTCATATCCAGTCAAGGAGGGAAAAGGAAGATTCATCTCTAAGTGATTGATCATTACCACTTTACTCTGCAACATTAGAAGAAAGACAAATTGTGATAGAATGTACACTTAAAACAACCATTCTGTAGGAAGAGGCCTCCCAATGAACTAAAAAAGATCGAAGCTGAGTTTTCAGAAGCACTGTTGTTTCTTCAGGAGTATTAAGGGTGATTGATACAACTTGCAAAAAATAAAAATACTGCTAGGTATTCTAAAAAACTGAATAGAAGGTTAAAAAAGTATCTTATTATTTGCATTTTAAAGAAATATCAATTAGAAAGTCTATTTTAGTATTGTGAAGTGTGTGTATTGACTGCATTAGAAATTTCATAAAGTATAGTATCCAATAAGTAGAGTGAAAACGTATAGACCATGATTAATGGTAGGTAAGAACAACCAAGTGCTTTGACAGAAATAAGACTTGGAGGAGGTTTCTACCAAAGCCACACCAGTTTCTCTCAAGATGTATTGCCAGGGTCAATATTAACATATATGGCTATGACTGAAGTGCTGAGCTAGGAGGTATGTAAAGAAACACGAGGCTTTCTTCCTTCCTTCCTTTCTTTCTTTCTTTCTTTCTTTCTTTCTTTCTTTCTTTCTTTCTTTCTTTCTTTCTTTCTTTCTTTCTTTCTCCCTCTTCTCTCTCTCTCTCTCTCTCTCTCTCTCTCTCTCTCTCTCTCTCTCTCCTTCTCTTCTCTTCTCTTCTCTTCTCTTCTCTTCTCTTCTCTTCTCTTCTCTTCTCTCTCTTTCTCTCTCTCTCTCTCTCTCTCTCTCTCTCTCTCTCTCTCTCTCTCTCTCTCTCTCTCTCTCTCATATCCCAGGTCAAACTCAAGAAGTATTCTTGCTGTTAAGAGACTCCAGTCTATTTGGAGATACTGGACACAACCTAAAAAAAGATAAATGATCTCAAATGTGAGACTGAGTTATTCTGAGAAGGTATAAATCAAGAGCTGATGCTAGAAGAAAGAATAGTATTTGTGTTCTTACTATTGCTCAAAATGCTGAGGATTAACTGGATCTAGCAACAACTATGTATTGAGCTACCACCACGTGTTAATATTCTAATAGTTGGTAACACAGCAATTAGAAAAATAGTGACCTGCTCTCATGACATTTAATTTCAGTGGAGTTAATTGAACAGCTAGAACAGTGGTTGGCAAACTCATTAGTCAACAGAACCAAATATCAACAGTACAACGATTGAAATTTCTTTTGAGAGCCAAATTTTTTAAACTTAAACTATATAGGTAGGTACATTGTTATTAACTTAATTAGGGTACTCCTAAGGCTTAGAAAGAGCCACACTCAAGGGACCAAAGAGCCGCATGTGGCTCATGAGCCGCAGTTTGCTGACAACGGATAGAACCTTATATACTAAAGGCAGAATTGAGCAGAATAAATTTTGAAACAGAGTAGGACAAAATATACCTCTTCCCATAATACTCTTTCTTACAGATGAAAGACTGATTCAGCACCTTGAACATAGCTGTTGTTTATACGCGAGATACCTTATGGACATTATGCCCCATCTTCCTGAAGCATGTTCCTTCCTCCCACTTGCAAATGAGAAAATAAAGGTGCAGTCAACGTCTGTGGTTTAGCTAAAGTGGGAAAAGCTTGAAATCAAACCTAAATCTATTTGAGGTCCATGCCTGTGCTCTTCTCAGAACACTATGATGCCTCTAATTGGAATCCTTACTTTACTGGGTCATTTTTCATGGGTATTTCAGTCAGTTCACCTTCAGTTTGGTTTACCATGCCCGTGAGAGTTTTCTTACACAGGCTCCTTTGAAAAGACATCACAGATCTTAAAAGTTGTAATCTCCTTGCATGATGGGTCAAAGGGTGTAAAACAAGGGACTAAGGAAAAATAGCATAAAGACAACTGACATGTGTCCTCAAATCATCTATAGAACAAGGGCATCACTTCCTCCTTCGTGATGTGACTGACTGCAGGCCCTGGGAACTTGGCCTTGGTGCATTTGCCCTGCAAGGCCCTCCAGGGTCCTAGGTTGGGATGATTCATCAGGAAATGAAGCTCTGTCCTGGCAGAGGTTTGCAGAGAGTGGGGGATGATTGGAACCTTGCCCATCACTTCTAGAAAGGGAGAAGTTACCATGTTCCCATTAAAAACTCAAATGCAGGGCATAGGCCAGGGAATATTTTAAGCTTGCTCTCTTGCCAGTGCTATATCATAGACTTGACTTAATTGCCCTCAGGTCTGCTTAGGATGTATTTAAGCACAACTTTGATGTTTTCAGGGAAACTGCTGAGAACATTTCAGAGGCACACTGTTGGGCTTACAGGGAAGGCAGAGAGACTCAGTGGTTTCAATTCCAAACAGTCCATCTCTCTAGGTTCCAGCTCCAGTTCAGGGGGCTGCAGGGCAGCTTGCAGGAAGCCATGCTTCAAAGCACCTAGGAGGCTCCTCAGACTGAAAGAAGTCCCAGGACTAGTAGGAATCTCTTTAAGAAACTGTAAATGTGTGACCTTGAGGAAAAGGTGCACTTTCATGAAGAGAGAAAAGCCGCCCTCGAAGCTGGCAGGATATTGAAGCCAGAGGAGTCTGACAGGGGCATCCAGCTGCGCTGTAAACCCCAGACACTCACAAGCCCCGGGCTGTAGAATCTCTCCAAGTTTTCCTTTGTTTCCTATCAATGGTGTTAACAGCTCTGCCAATGTCCTGCAATTGTGCGAGGAGGACAATACCCAGAGAGAAAAATCAGTACTGTATTGTTTTATTTTTATGCCACTTCCAGACAGAAAGATCTCCTCTATTCATTGTGATACATTGGTCGTTTTAGTCGGAATAAATGCAAGGCTATGAGAAAATGCTGATACCAGTTGTCAGAGAAAACTATTTACAATGTCCCTCCCTTCTTTCTTTAGGCATTTTCATTATAATCTTTTCAGCTTCACAGAGAGATGAACAAAACTTGTGCACTGATTGTAAAGCAGGCAGCTGAACTGCACTGATTATGTATGACCTTCTCTCTTAAGGGTAACAGTGGGGAAAACAAACTGTCGACTTCAGTAGTTTGGTTACTATTTTCTGGGACAGGAGGTGCTTTTTTCTTTCCTTTTATTACATCTCAGTAGATTGACTCCAATATAAAGATCTTAAATTCATTTGTTTATGTATTCATTCACTCATTCGATAGTTATGAGTGTCAGCTCTGAGGAAGACATGAATTAGTCTCTGAGATACAGTGATGAGCTCAACCTCTGAGGTCTTGGAGGCTAGAGAGTCTAGTAAGAGAGATGGCTTCATAAGGAAAGAGGAAATTCTACTCCCCAAGTCAGGGTCTTTTAAAGCAAAAGAACAGAGAGTCACTCCACCAGACAGTATAATATATCCCTCCACCAAGGGTCAAATGAACTTAAAATAAATTTCTGACTCCTGACCTTCCATTTCCAGTCAAAATATACTTATTTTTGTAAGTTTCAGTTTGAGTCACATTGAATGGAATGCATGAAAGGCAAGGAATTAAACATTAACTCCTTTTCTACTTAATTTTGCTGAACATCTTCTTTCTTATAGGAACCTTAAATGTTTAATTAATAATAGGTACTAAGAGACACCCTAAACATAGTTGTTAAGATATCAGGCAACTTTTCCTTGTGGATTTAATACTGATTTTATTTCAGTATCTCTTTTTCATTTTTTGATCTTTTTATCACCACAGTAAAGACTTACTTCAGTCTTTGTGTGTTTTTGACACAAATCCCTGCTAAACCAGCATTTTGCAAACATAGTAAAAACCTTAACATTTTTAAAAACATACTCACTTTATGACATTTCTTCTTCAATTATTTTATTTCATCTTGGTATCATCTCTACTACTACCTACATAATATTTTATTTGGATCGGCTTACTTTTTAAATTTAAACTAGTTTATTTTAAAAGGCAATGCCCTATGACTACCATAAACAAAAGACCAATTTTTCTTACAATAAATAGAAGAGAATTGCAAAAACAAGTAAAAAGTAAACTGATATTCCTAAATTCTATCCAGGTGTTGTTAGAAGGTTCATAGTCTTCTCTGTGTTATAAAGGTAGATCAGCCTGTGATGGGTGATGATAAAGAAATACTCACACCACCTTAGATACAGGAATAAAGACTAAATATAATAGTAATGCTTTCCTCACTATAGGATTTGAGGTATTTAGTGCTATGTCTGGGCATTTCCTATGGTCATCTCCTGAACTGCTGGGCATTTCAAGGGCTTCAACATTCCCACACTCCAGGCTCCAATGGGCAATTCTTCAGCAGCTTTGTGAAGGGGCTGCCTTCCCCAGGACCCAGGGGGCTCTGTAGTAAATAGGGGTAGTGCTTATTTCAAACAACTGTTTCTTTCACCTCCGATTTATAACAGTTATGTTCACTCAACTATTCAGAGATATGGGTAATTGAAGGGAATCCTTGGATCTCCTCAATAGACATTAACACCTGCAGCTTGTGACATCTGTCACCACCTTTCTATTCCTGCTTCCTGGCTTCATTATTCTTCTCTTTAATTAGCAGTTTAATTTTTAAAAATAAACTTTACAGTACGCGGTAATGAGTGATCGTTTCCAGTCAGCATAACAGAAGGCAATCACACTATATCATGGCTGACCTCTCTCCAATAATATACTGCTCGGCAATAGTGACACCAGGAAGTCATTTATCAGGCCCAGGTTTCTCCCATTTCATCTAGAAATATAAATATCTTATTTTTAATAGAGAGAAGGATGAGCTGAGAAGATGATGATGGATCAAGTGGGTGACACTGTGGGCCAGCCAAAGCTTTAAACGTGACATTTTTCAAGTTGCAGGAGAAGGAAAGAGCAGGGGGAGGAAGAGGAGCTAGTATCCAAGTACATTTTACAACAGCAGGCCAGGCGGCCGCGCCTGCGCATCACAGTCTTCTGAGCCTAAGAGCAAAGCTGCAGTTTCTCCAGGTCTGTGCATCTCATGATAGTGTCACATTGCGGAGAAATTGACTTTGAATTAGAAATTGTTGTTAACAGTGAAAGGAACTAGTCAATTCCTTCCTACAAATTTATCGTGTGGTATCTTTATAGGAGGGTTTTTATTTCAGGAAAATAGTAAGTGCAGAGAGAGAAATTGCTAAAAACGTCCTAGGTCAAGAAAGAGAAAGACAACGCAGGTATGTGCTAGTAAAATATGGGATGGGTTTTGAACAGAATATTCCCATCTTTAGTGATTTTTCAGTTAAGTATACTCATTACACTAAGCTGGGGATTTGGATCATAGCTTAAAAATATAGAATCATTTAATAAAAACTATTTTCCTAAGGAAAGATCACTTTGAGCAATGTAAATGGGGAAGAAAGAAGTTTGGAGCAGGGCTAATGTTCACAGCCATTTTCTTTCCCTTCCAGAAGAAATATTCCTGTGGGTAGAATATCTTTCCAAGGGTTTCAGCTATCATTTTCCTTTTTCGGGATTCTTGCACTTAGAACGTAAAAATAACCAAGAACACAAAAGATGAAAAATCTATGAGAGCTCCTGAGAATAATCAAAAGAATGCATTCTAAGAATTGATTTCAGTCCATCATTTGCCATATTGTATCTGCTCCTAGATTGCAAATAAAAGAGCCACTGTAGAAGCTGATTCTACATGATCTGCAGAGTAACCAAGCTACAGAGAATAAAGGAAGATAAAGAACCAGTTATAGGAAATCTTCATTTGTAGGATGGGTGGGGGCTGCTGCTAAATTGTCTACTGATTTCTTAAACATGCTAAGAAAAGATTTTGGGTCAGAAAAACAGCCTCTAGCAAGCAATGCATTTTACATTAAAAAAATTCCCAGGAAAGATGGCTATGAATTTAATCATAAGCTCTTCTTTTTGCATAAATTTGGTTCAGTCTAAATAAGACTTGAAACATGGAACAATGTCCATGAAGTACAATTCACCAATTGTTACTTTTAATTATGTTCACATGCATAATTCATAAATACACTGCATGGACAAGAGGAAAGAAAAGATAAGAAGGAACAAAAGAGATGAATTTTCCATCAAACAATTACTATATAAATAGACAACATATTTAATACATTAGTTAGCAAAGGGATTCTTTGTTCTTGCCAGTCTGGGGCTTAAAAATGTTAAATGAATCCCTAAACATAACATTGTTACATTTTACTAATGTCTCTCTTGAATGAAAGGAACAAGGACTATAATTCCTTATATGAAAGAAACAAATTTTTTAAAAAATGTCTC
This sequence comes from Myotis daubentonii, assembly GCF_963259705.1. Lineage (NCBI taxonomy): Eukaryota > Metazoa > Chordata > Mammalia > Chiroptera > Vespertilionidae > Myotis > Myotis daubentonii. The sequence continues at coordinate 23,696,169 of NC_081846.1, forward strand.
TCAAAATGTGAAAGTGTAGGTATGGTTGACATAGCATCTTATTATAATATGTAAATATTGTAATAGATTCTAGTGTAACTTCTTAACTTAGAATCATTAAGAATGGCATTAGTTTCTCATTATTGGAGAATAAAAAGTCTTTTTTTTTTTGGTGCTAGGTTTGTCATTTCATGTCGCTACAAAATATGGAAAAGAAAGAAGTGGTATAAACAGGTGTGGATGCATTGTCAAAGTCCAAACTATTTTCTCAATGATACGATTGTTATGAGAGCCTTTGATACAATAGGTTCAATGACAGTCTCATCTCTGGCATACAAAGATTAAATGAAATATTGCTTGACAAAGTTCCATGTTAAACATAGAACTAAAGCTTTGTACTCAAGTACACATTTGTGTTCTTATTGCAAATCCTGTGTTATGTAGAAACATCTTCTGGTTCATGGTGCAGTTTTGGGAGAGCCCAATAAATAGCACCAATCTTCCTTGATCAATTTCAGAACCGCCCAGAGCAAGACAAGAGGCTGAGGTATTGCAACCAAAACGTTAGTTTCACTTCTAGCAGAGCTCTTGACCTTTTGTTAGGGTATGTGGCAACAGTGTGCTTCTGAATACCCAACTTCAAAATGACACAGGTTCTTCCACCCTGTCACAAGCATGTTGTTAATCTTAGTTGCTAGGGGAGCTCATTAGTGTGTATAGTTTTCAGGAACCAGATTATGAAAAAAAAAGAGGAAGTTCCCAAGCCATGCATGCCCAGACTCTTCTCCTAAACCTTCCGATTAGATACATCACTCTCTTTACCTGAGGGGGGCGGGGAGGATGATAGTGGTGAGGGATGAGAGTGACCATCTGATAGAACGTCCCTCCACACAGACCTGATAGTCAAGTTCCTATAGTTAAAGGCTGATATCCCTGCCTGATGGGTTGTTAAAATCTGAAGTATTTTGCCTGCTTTCTTGCAGAAAGAAACAATGTTACATTTGGAATAACTGTTTGAACAAGGAGAGCAATATTTAACCCCAATTATTTTATAAAAATCTGAATTTATTTAAAATACAAATTAGTTGATATGCTACCGCCATGAACGGAAGCTTTCTGCATAGAAATTTTTTGGCTTTGTATGATCAGCATTTGGTGCCTAATTTTCATCTATTAAAAAATGGTGATAATATCAGTGTGTGTCTCATAAAATTATGTCAAGTATTAAGTGGAGTAATATGTTAGTGCTTTGAAGAGTGTCTGGTTTGCATACTGAAAGTACTGGAAAAATGTGAGATGCTATTGTCATTAATGTTATTACCACCAGCATCACCACTATCACCACTCCCATACTACCATCACCATTTCTTTTTTTAAATGATGCTTGGGATTTGTTTTTTATGTATTTTTTATTGATTATGAGAGGAAGGGAGAGGAGAGAGAGAGAGAGATAGAAACATCAATGATGAGAGATAATCATTGATTGGCTACCTCCTGGACGCCCCTCACTGGGGATAAGTTCAGAACCTGGTCATGTGCCCTAACTGGGAATCGAACTGTGACCTCCTGGTTCATTGGTTGATGCTCAACCACTGAGCAACACTGGCTAAGCTATCATTATCATCACCATTACCATTATCATCACCATCACCATCACCATCTCACCATCACCATCACCATCACCATTATCACCATCACCATCACCATCACCATCACCATCACCATCACCATCACCACTGCCACCATCGTCCTCTGCCTTCTCATTATCATCATCACCATCAACATTCTGTAGCTCAGGTGAAGACCCAAGGATAAGTGATGAGGATTTAATGACAGGTGCATAATCTTTTGGAAGAATGGCTTCCATTCATCGTTTGGCCAAAAAGCAACAATTACTGGGAACGTGCAGTTTTGATACCAATCTGTTCAAAACTTACAATCTACATAATTGCATGAGTATTGCAGCCAGTAATCAGCAGAGTTCAGAAAACAGAGCTTTACATGGATCTAAGGATCGGGGACATTCTAATGAAGCAGGCTTTCCATCTGGCTTTGAAGGAATGTGTCCTGGAGGGATCTGCATGAGCAAAGGCAAGGGTTTAGGAAAAACATGGTGTTTAGAGTCTAATGAGGGGACTCGACTGATTGGAAGATGTCGGCCTTAAATCCTGGAGAGAATTATAAAACCTGTTTGTTCTTGGGGATGTTAGAGGGAAAATGCTGCCTCTTTCCACTCCCACTGCTCTTACATGAGGTCTCTTCAGCTGAGCCCTTTAGGTCCCCCATGTTCCAAGCATGATTCTGTCTCCCCACCCAAGCCTGAGCTCATGCTCTTCCTCCAGTCCACTCCCTTCCTTCCTGCAAGTTGAAATATTACCTCCCTTTCAAGGCCTGGTTTTTGTTGCTGTTTACATGCTTTTTTTCTCTCTCTCTCTCTCTTTTTTTTTTTTTTAACTTAAGTAAAACCCTTAGAGCCTGCTATTTACACAGTAATTTCTCTCTCTCCTGAACTCGTAAACCTATCTTTTACATCATTATTTGACATTGTATCCTGTAAGCAGTGTGGTATACTGGTAAGAAAATAAGACTCGAGTTCTGGGCCAGACTACCTGGCCATTTATGTGGCCACAGGCAAGATGCTTAATCTCTCTAGGCCTGAGTTTTCTCAACTACAAATATAGGGCACGGTTTGGACGATCTCTAATAGCTTAACTAACATCGTTGATGCTTGTTCTAGAATTTTTTTTATTGCCTTTTCCATGTTATTTTTATTCAGTTTTATGATGAATCTATATTATTTTTCCCATGTATGTGATTTTTAAACCCAATGATGGTAGGAAATTTGATACCAGTCCATGGCCTAATGCAGAGTCTTGTGATTATTATCATTTATTAAATACCTGTTGAGATTCGCTGCTACATATTCCTACCTATTTGCTAGTATGAACCTCATCTCCTTGCCCCTCCCACTGCTCCCCAAGTGTCTTCAGTCTCTGGTCTCTGTATTATGCAAATAGCAAGTATTTCCTGTTGACTTTTAGTGGGTGTTGATATTGGTATTTCATAAACAATGGGAACTAATTAGCTATAAAAAAGGCAGGCAGCAAGAAAAGGGACTGCCAAGGTGAATCTATTTGGTCTAATTCAGCAGGTTTGACACAGCTCTGTGAAACAGGGCAAGAGAAGTTAAGTTCCTCAAATCTACATAAGACCCCAAAAGGCCACCTTCTATCACAGCTGATGTATTTATTTCCACAGAAGTCCTGCATTGGGAACTGCCTTACCCTTTGGGCAGGAAACACTGTCAGAGCTTCAGAGAATTTTGTCTTTAATGCCATGTCCTTTTTATGCCAATTAGAGATAATCTCCCCAGGCTCTTAAATAATTTGTCTGTGTAATCTCAGTCACACTGAAAAGAGTCACAAATCCTTTGCTGATTGGAAGACAAAGTGGAAACTCCTCAGGCACAGTTAGAAATTAGTCAAAACTTTTAAGTCAAAGTGATGTCTTTTCCCTTCCTTCTTTTATCAAATAAAGAAAGCTCCCTATACAGATTAATGCGCAAATTAATTTGAAAGAGTTCATTGGGAATTTTTTTTTCGAGCTAATAAAACACACACACACACACACACACACACACACACACACACACTGCCCATAACTGAACTGTTTTAATGAACCTAAGAATTAGGATTTTTTTTTTCCAGTGAATCAAATGCTTTGCTTGAATTTTGAGAGGTTTACACTTTCTCATAGTTCTTTACTATGTTGGGTATTTAAATGGATTAAAGGCAAGAGTTTATTAGGAACTCTGTACAATATTAGGCTGCAAACTTCTGAAGAAGGAGCAGACCAGAGTGGCTTAATTAATTCCTGACTGATTATAATAATTCTCTTTTCACCCTATCTTCATTAATTTTTGTAAAGCGCCTAAAAATAATCCTATTTCTATTTAAGTGTTAATGTTCACATAGATGAATATAATTTTATGTTAAGAAGTTACCAGTTTTGCTGGCCTCAGTGGCATCCACCTATGAACCAGGAGGTCACAGTTGGATTCCCAATCAGGGCACATGTCCGGGTTTCAGACTCGATCCCCAGTAGGGGTTGTGCAGGAGGCAGCCGATCAATGATTCTCTCTCATCATTGATGTTTCTGTCTCTCTCTCCTTCTCCCTTCCTCTTTGAAATCAATAAAAATATATTTAAAAAAAGAAATTACCAGTCTTAGCCATCTTAGAAAGGTCAGTTTGATTTATGGCCTAAGACAGGGGTGGGCAAACTTTTTGACTCGAGGGCCACAATGGGTTCTTAAACTGGACCGGAGGGCCGGAACAAAAGCATGGATGGAGTGTTTGTGTGAACTAATATAAATTCAAAGTAAACATCATTATATAAAAGGGTACAGTCTTTTTTTTTTTTTAGTTTTATTCATTTCAAACGGGCTGAATCTGGCCCGCGGGCCGTAGTTTGCCCACGGCTGGCCTAAGAGGAGAAGGGTGGGCTGTGGCCTAAGTGATGTCCACTGCATGTCCCATTGCTGCTGGGGCATGTCAAAGAGCGTTGCCCTGTTTCCTAGTAACCTTTGGTCCCAGAATACCCATTTCCCCCCACAGACTTGTTTAGTTGAACTTCTTAATTCACAATATGAATTTATCTTGCCTTTGAGTCCTGAATTGATGTATATCACCATGTCAAAATCCCAATTCTGTCAACTGAACCAGACAGTGTTCATGGATTAATGGCCTAGATTGATCAATTCAGCATTATTTTGCCTTTCATGTGGAGATATTGTCCCCTTTATCATTATTTTGTATAAATATAAAACTAGTGATTTTGTGCACATAATATGGGTAATATTTCTATTCAAATTCTGCTTGGCAATTTATATTTATTTTTTTTAAAAGCATAGGTTAAAAACTTATTATATAATATACACTCACTCTATAAATAGTCATCTGAATGCATGTAGAAGGTAGGGTTCAAAACATTATTCATCTTTTCTTTTCTCCATCTACACATGCACCCACACATCACACACACACACACACAAACACACATACATGTGCGTGCGCAAACACACACAGACTAGTCATCTCTGACCTTTTTTTTCTTTGCTTCTGTCTTCTCTTGCACTTTTTGTTTCCATAAAAGATCCTTGTTCTCATCTTGAAAAAATGTGGGCTTGAGTAAGGAGTTATTAGCACTAATTAGAGTTGAGTAAGAAATTCATAGAAAAAACATAATAGCTTTCTAATACACCACCCTAGAAAATAAAAAGATCAGATTCCACTCACAAGAGGAAAAATTATACAAATACTTAGAAAAATCTTTTAGAAAGAAGAGTATGAAAACTTTTTTTAAAAAAAAACTTTTAAGTTTTATTAAGAAAACTATAGCACTTCACTGAGGAATTTAAATCAAACAATCATAGTGATCTATTTCTAGGTGCAAAGACTGAATATTTTAAGTATACACAATTTTTATTCTTCCAAATGTAGTGATGGAATTGTAACTCCTAGTCATTGCATGGGGCATAGGTAATGGTGCAGGAACTGGATAAAGTGATCTGTCTCCCCACCTCTTGTAGAAAGACTGAACATTCACCAATATCTTTACAATGATACCCTCTTAATACTTTTAAGGCTCACATTTCCTGAAGTAAACATCTTTGCCAATTATTTGTTGTTTTCTGATTATAAAAGCATTTTGGGGAAGCAATTGAATGTAACAATCTGTATACCTTTCTAGATTTTTTCTTAAATATATTTTTATTGATTTCAGAGAGAGGAGGGGAGAAGAGAGAGATAGAAACATCACTGATGAGAGAGAATCATTGATTGGCTGCCTCCTGCATGCCCCCTACTGGGGATCGAGCCTGCAACACAGGCATGTGCCCTTGACTGGAATCGAACCTTGGACCCTTCAGTCTGCAGGCCAACGCTCTATCCATTGAGCTAAACCAGCTAGGGCCCTTTCTAGATTTTAAATTCCTACAACAGTGACATGATATCATGAGTGTAGATGCATCTTGCTCGGCAGTATGGATGGGATATGGGGCATGTGTCCTTCTGAAGAGTGTGCAGAGTGACTTGAAGTCGATGAACACAGAAAACAAATATTTTCAGATAACATATGAAGGGATGCAAATCAGCAAAGGCCAAGGGAAGTCAATAAGGGCAGAGAAGAGACATAAATCATGAAACACTTCTCTAGGAGATGGGCAGACATTAATAGGGAGGTGGAATTTGTTGCTCTTTTCCCAAACTCATTTGCATTGGTTATGACAGTGCTTGTGTAATAGAAGCCAAATAGCAGCAGTGAGAGCACATCATCTTCCACACATGCTGCTGTTTCCTGTAGGAGGAGGACTTGTATGCAGAGGGAAGGAGGAGGTATCTAGGGAGTGTGGTGAGCAGGCAAGGCCATGCAAAAAAGAGACAGGCATCTGTCTGTCTTTTCTGGAGAACTTTAAACTATGAGAGGATATTCAGATTGAGTATCAGACCTACAGCTGTTTGTTCCACATACAGATAGTGCTTTGATTCTTTTCGATCTTAAATGTCATTTAAAATAGCACACAAAACCAACTTATAATAAAATTTTCAGCAGCCATTAATTAAAGGGAGAAAAATGGTCTGCTCTGAGATGTTCCACTCAAGAGAGCATATCACTAATATTATTTTGAAAGACAAAAAGTGAATCAATTTTTCTTTCCAAACAAATTAAACAAAAACAATTTCACTCATGAGCTGAGATGCTAACGACCGGCTCCCTATGTGAAGGTGAGCTATACCAGCGATGATGTCACTTCTGAGAACCGAGGCTCAAAATAGAAACACTCCCAGAACTTCAAATGTCTCCATTCCAAGCGATCTCTAATATTTCATGCACAAATTTGCAGTCCATCTGAAAGAATAAGAAACAGTGTTCATTTCTTTCTCTTCGGGTTCCCAGAAGACCACTCAATTTTATGTAATGCAAGAACACTGCCTTTTAGGATGGGAAGTCTTCACAGCTCAAACAGCTACCTCTTTGGGATTTGCAGCCCTGTTTTAGATTTTGGCTTCCTGCTTTACATTTCTGCTTTGGCTTCCTGATGTTTCACCATCACACCAAATGGCTTTTCAGAACAGAATTCTGTTTAAGCACTTTCTATTATTAAATGGGGCGCATTTAGTATGGCTGGATCCTATTACATAAAGCTATGTAGGCAAATTAATTACTGAGCATCAACATGTCAGGGAAAACTTATATGTGCACACATACAAATGTAATAAATCATTGGTGTGGAGTAAATGCGTTGCTATTGAGCATGTATTTCTCCAGTCATAGGAGTTATAATTACTTGGTCATCATGGACCTTTTAGGTCTGCCCGATAATACCATAGCTGTCTGGACAGCCAAAAAGCAGATAATCAAATAGTTGTGTTGATATACACAAAACAAGACATCGGATTGAATTATTCTCCATCCACCATCTCAAACCTATTAGATCCCTTATTAACATATAGAAATTATGGAGGGCATTAAGTTTTTTGGGGGAACATATATCATTTTTTTCCAAGGTAAGAGTTTCCCTGAATTTCTAATCACTTCTCAAATAGGGTCAAGGTTTTTATGCTTATTTTATAATGTTTTTTTTCATGATTTCTAGTAAACAAGAAAAACCACATGAATTTTGCAAATTACACAATCAATAATAATTCTTTGTTAATGTTTATAATAGCAATTAAAAGTGTACACATTTCTAAGTAACACAGATTAAAGTCACTTAACAAAGTTAATAAAATAGTATTATTATTTATTAATTATTTTTTCTCCATACATTTTGTTTTTATTTTCTTAGTGAAATATAACATACATGTTGTAAAATGAACAAATCTTAGCTGTACATCAATATGATAGTTTAAGCATATATAAACCAAGTATATTACACAATTTAACAATTACCCAGATTAAGGTATAGAATATTCCATAACCCAGAAATCTCCCTCTTGCTCATTTCTTAGTCACTACTTATTCCACTATTCTGACTTATTTTAAAATTTTTTATTGAGTTTATTGGGCAACATTGATTACTAAAATTATATAGATTTCAAGTGTACAATTGTATAATATGTCATCTGTATATTGTATTCTGTGTTCACCACCCAAAGCCAAGTCTCCTTCCATCACCAATTATTCCCCCTTTACCTCCTTCTACCTGCTCTCACCCCCACCTTTCCATCTGGTAATCACCATAGACAGTATTCTTATGCATGTCTACTATATCTGGTACTTTCATCAGCCTTGCTATCAAAATAATTCTTCAGCTGAGAAAACTGAGATACAGTGAGATTAAGTAAATTGCCTAGGCCACATAGCTGGTGAGTGATGGGGCCAGAATTGAGTCTTATACAGCCTTCTGCAGAGAGCACTGCTCTTAGCTACTGAGGTTGGCTCTAACATGTCTCTAGTCCTCCCTGATCATAAGACTCTTCACATTCCCTTCCTTATTACCTGAGTTCCCACCAGATTACAAACTCTGGAGGCAGTGGCTTGTGCTATGTACCACTGTAAATCCGGCCCCTGGTGCTGGGCCAGACAGATAGTAAGCTCTTAATAAGTGTATGAAAGATTGAAGTGGTATGTCTCTATTAAAATTATCTTGAGGCTGCATATTGCCATAAATCTGTGCCTGAGCCCTGCAAAGAGAGAGATACATGGAAAAAGGAGAAGGAACTTGAGACTGGAGTGCTACTTGGAGCCCCTTTGTGTGACCACAGGTGATATCAAGATGGGCAAAGAGGTCAGAGGGCACAGCCAACCTCTTGAATACCACAGTTACGATTGCCCCTATGGTACTGGTGATTGGGCACCAGAGAGGTTCAGGACCAAAGTGCTGTCACCAGCAGGAAGGGCACCACTAAGGCACCCTCTTGGAAATGTTCCCAGTCTATCAAATTGAGTAAGTACGAGAGTTGTTGCTGTCAAGACATCGCTGGTGCAGGTGAAATGGTACTGGCATGACTTTGGCACTCATTTCCAATATTCCTGGAGCGCAGAGGCACTTTTGTTATACTTCATGGGCTTTGTGGCTTTGTTGGTGGTCATTCATGAAGGAAGATGGAGCTGGAGGAGGAAAAAAATAGATGCCAAGTACTGGTAGAGTGAGCTGTGTTTGGATCACACAGAATATATTTCCCAAGGACTCCCAGAAAAGTATGGAGGAGTGAAGAGATGGGAGGGCCTGTTTTAACAGGTCAAGGAAGAGTTAGATAAACACTAACCTCATTTTTACACCCAGGCTGGTGTTGCCTGAGGATATACAGATTACACTTGATTATATTCAGAGACAAATGGCCTGTGGACAACAAGTTAACCTACCAATTTACAGGGTTGTGGAGGATGTGTGAATGGAGGTGGCCCGGGCCACACCATTTAAAAAAAGTCTCACAATGAAGCTCAAAGAGCCTGGGTCTTGGACACATATGCTTATGCCATATACCTACGTGTGCTGTGTTGGAAACAAGGTGGCAGCTTAAAAGGTTACCTAGATTAGGTGACTTACACAAGTAAGTAGCCTGCGATAAATGAGAATAGTTCTGGGAAATACATCAAGTTTATCTTTTTAATAAAAGTTGAGGAATTGCTTTCCTTAATTAAAGTGAGTAGGGAGAGAGTGTATAGGAAATGAAACAACGGTGTTGGATCATGAGGCTAGGGTGTGAATTTTCAAGCCTGCAAGGGTTGCACTTTCCCCAGGGTTCCAACATGGGGCTCTTTAAAAAACAAACTTTGGATACTCCTTCTTTTGGCAAAAGGTTTCCTCAGGTTGAAGCCTGCTCAAGAGTCAAGAACTTTATTTTGTGGGGCAATTGTTTGCAGAAGGCTGTTTTTGCTGCAAAAACAAGGTGTAGAAAAAACCAGGAAAGAAGAGGAAAAAAAATCGAAGATATTGTACCTCATTAGAAAAAATAAATATTTACAAGGGTATTCTGAACCTCAAGCAAAGGAGTAGGAGCCAGCCCTTCTGATTCTCTTGTTCCAACCCTGTCTGATGTGACTTTCTACACAACTGCCATTTACCTTCCTAAAGCTGGAGTAGCACCTGGTGAAAGCCCCCTGCATTAGCTGGTCCCACAAACCCTCATTCTTCTCTCCTGCTACTGCTTTGGCTGTCCTTTGTTTCTAATATCTATTGTTCACACCCTGCAGGGCTGCCTTTGACCCCGCTCTTGTCCTCCATCCCCCACTTTTCCTTATACTGGTCCACAAGGATCTAGGAAAGTAACTGGGTGGTAGAACTGGTTAGAGGTGAGGAGTGAGAAAAAGGGCCCCCATGTCCTCTTCTCTTCTTTGGTATCATGACCACATCCACAGGTTTAGTTCCTTAGCAGGTTTCCTAGTCCCACCTCATCCATTCAACCTTTCTGCTCATATTCTAGCACCCCTATCGCTGGCCATCCTAGCACCTGGCCTTGAGTTCCATGGTTATATATTGGGAACAGCTAGGTCCCTAAAATGAGAACAAACCTTACTCTTCTCTTTAATATAGCCTACCCAAGACCTCTGTGTATAGGAAAGAATCTTTCGGTTCCAATCCTCTTCCTTTGCAAGTAGCAGCACTACCAGATTTTAAAAGGCAAAACTACAGTTAAGCTGGGAATGGGAAGAGAGGCTGGGATAATATGTCTTGTCTCCCACTGGCCATAGAAGGAGGGGAGCCCAGGCTGGGAGTAGCAGATGGCAAGAGGGGGAAGAGACAGATCCCATTCTAGGACTTTCTTAAGGAAGAGAAGGACCCCTGAGGAGTTGAGTTTGGACTGAGGCTATTCTGAGGGAGATGTGGGAAATCCTCAACCCTTTACTCTTTACCCAGTTGTCTTCCTTGCCTTAGTCTAGGTTTGCAGCTGCCATTGATCTGGGGCTGGAGGGGTTGCATTCCCATCCTTGCAGTGGACTTGAGGGCTTGGGAGGTCTCCAGGGGCCTGAAAGCATGATATCTTTTAGAAACATTCTGGACAGCCCAGAGCAGAGGAATTCTCATACATTGTCATACCAGAAAGTTGTTAACAAAGATTTAATAATCTGTATTATCATGGGGTGCATGTTATAGAATGAACAGACTTGTTGTGAGCTGCCCAGAGAAAATAATTATGTAACAGGTGTGCTCTTCTGAGTTCTAAACAACTGGCTTTCCAGAGAAGCACCATTCCTGAATCAGAGACTGCCTGTGATAGGCAGCATTATACCTTTGAAAAATAGAATACAAATTGTTGCATATATATATTTATTCATTTAAAATGTATCTTTATTGTTGAGAGTATTACAGATATCCCCCTTTTCCCCCCATTGACGCCCTCCACCCTGCTTCCATCCCCTCCCCAGGAATTCCCTGCACTATTGTCTGTCCATGAGTTATCCATATATGCATATAAGTTCATTGGTTAATCTATTCCTGTCCACCCTCCTCCACTGGCTTTCCCTCTTGAAATACATAAGTCTGCTGCATGCTTTCATGTCTCTGAATGTTTAAGGTTCGCATTCCTCTAAATCTGGATCTGTGCTAACTAAAATCAAGAACTAGGGTTTTGATATTAAAGGACTAATGGTGAAGGTGTAATGACTAAATATAAAATTGAATAATTCTTTAAAATATGCTGACAAACTGAATACAAATACACATACACATGCACGCATGCGCACACACACGTATACAAGTATTTTATGTCCTGCATTGGAGCAGAATATGTTCTTCTTCATGATAAGTCACCAGTTAAGATCTACTTTCTAAATGCTTCTCTTCTTCCCAGTCCATTCTGGAGTCTGCAAGCTGGGCCACAACAGCACCTTTATAGTGAACAGTTTGAGTACTTAATATATTATTAAAGTTTTCTTTAAATCCCTGCCATTCAAAGTATGCTCCGTGATTCAGCAGCAATAGCATCTCCTGGGATCTTGATAGAAATTCAGAATCTCCCAACCCGGCTCTATTGAATCAGAATCTGCACTGTAACAAGATTTCCAGGTGTTTCTTACAGCTATTAAGCATTGTTCAAAATGCTTCCTGCAGTTTTGAGTGACAAAGAGTATTAGAAAATTGATTATTTCTTTGAATTTAGATAAATATGGTAATCTTATTATTGGAAAACATCATAAAAGTTATCCCAGAGGTCTGAACCTGTTATGTTTATTAGATTAGATTGGAAAGTTTGTGAACTCTAGTTAAATTTCTTTCCCCTTAAAATTCTGGTCTTCTCTCCTTTCTCTCCGGTTTTCAACATGAAGAAGAAAGTCTCTTGATGTCAGTTTCTCAAATAATCTTTCTCACGGGTGGATAACAAACAAATCCAGTGGAAGGAGTGTACTGCCTCTGGCCCTCCTCCCTGTGGTTCCAGCTACGACTGCCAATGAGCAGTCTTCATGGCCTCTCTATGCTTTCTCCTTTGTTCTCTAAGTTGGCATCAGATCTTTTGAAAGTTGACACTTTCAGATCCCAGAGAAGGTTGCAGTTAGATAAGGATTGGGAGCAAGTTTGACATCTGACTCATTCTGCAATGCCCATCCCTGCTTCCTCTGTATTCCCATAACATATTGCTTATTCCTCTATTAGTAGCACTTTATTTTGCTCTGTCTTTTATTATATTTGTTATACATCTGCCTTTCCAACTGGATTATAAACTCCTTGGGGGCAGAAAGAATCCATCTTCATTTTTATCTCTCCAACACATCTACATTTAATACAAGGCCTTACAGTACCACAGGATTAGTAAATTAACATGTCAGAAATTCACTGTATACATATCTGTGTATGCATTGCCAATATCTCTCTTTTTAAAATTAGATTTGTTGTCATGGAGACATCAATGATTATGACTTGTAGTTTAGAGATAGGAATTGAACAATAAGTCTCGGCTATTGACTAGCGGAATGCAAAGGTTTTATTTCCACAGTCCTAGTTATAACAGATGGACTATAGCACTCTAAAATTTGATCTAGTAACATTCATTAAAATCTGTGAATGATCCAGATGGTAAAGAGTTGTACTGGGGAGAGTGGGCTTTGATGTGATAGAACAACAACTTTCTGATAACGTTTTTATTCTTTTTACATTTGTTGACCTTTCAAAGAGTTTCTCCCATCCTTCACTATTTCATATCATCAGATAAATAAGGGGCAGGGTGTGCTCCTGGCTTGAATTCCAACTCTGTCACTTACTAGCTCTAAACCTTTTCTGTGTTTCATTCATTTTTGTCAAATGGTCATAACAGAAATTTTTCTAAAACAGTGATTGAGTTATAGAACCATGTCTGACACATAATCCTATATAATAAAAGGGTAATATGCAAATTGACCCTAACAGCAGAATGACTGGGAATGACTGGTCACTATGACACACACTGACCACCAGGGGGCAGATGCTCAATGCAGGAGCTGCCCCCTGGTGGTAAGTGTGCTCCCACACGGGGAACTCTGCTCAGCCACAAGCCAGGCTGCCAGCTGCCAGCACAGCAGTGATGGCAGGAGCCTCTCCCGCCTCCTCAGCAGCACTAAGGATGTCCGAGTGCAGCTTAGGCCTGCTCCCTGCTGGCAAATGGACATCCCCCAAGGGCTCCTGGGCTGCCAGAGGGATGTCTGGCTGCCAGTTTAGGCCCAATTCCCTGGGGAGTGGGCCTAAGCCAGCAGATGGACATCCCCTGAGTGGTCCCAGACTGCGAGAGGGCACAGGCCAGGCTGAGGGACCCCCCCCCCAAGTGCACACATTTTTGTGCACCAGGCCTCTAGTAGATGATATATATGTGTTTGATTATTGTAATTCTTCAAAGAAAAGAATAAAACAGCAAGCATTAGCTTGGATGTACAAACATCTGCACATTTATGTTTCAGTAAAACCATGTGGACAGATAATGCACCCATTCAGTCAAAACTTTAGCCAGTGGGCTGAATGCAGTTTTTAATTGATCTGAAGTTATTCCAAGAGGCTATAAGTTCTATTGTGTTCTGTCTTGGTTGCCATTCTTATTCTTGCAGTCCCCTAATGGCACATGTGGCAGACAGACTCTAAGTGACTTCCAGTGAGCCCCACCCCCTGGTGTCCACACCTTTGTGCAATCCCCCTTTCCTGAGTGTATGCAGGGCCTGTGACTTGCTCCTAACCAAAGGAATATGATGATGGTGATGGAATGTATCACTTTGTGATTGCATTGTGCTATGTGACTCCTCAACTGAATGCAGAGAAATTCTCCTGGCTGGCTTGATGAAGTACGCAGCCATGTTGAGGAAACCATGTGGAAATAAACTATGGGGATCCCTTTGGAAGCTGAGGGTGACCTCCAGCCAATAGCCAGCAAAAAGCCAGGATCTACAGCCATATACCACAAGGAAATTAACTCTGCAACATTCTGAATGAACTTGAAAGCAGATTCTTACCCTATTAAGCTTCCAGATGAAATACGACCCAGGGTATTAACTGTTCTATAATACAAAAGAAAATAAGGATGGATTATATGTAGTAGATAGAAGGCAAGTGCTCTAATCAAAAGTCATTATCTTTTGACCAGTTTCCAAAACCAAGCCAGTTCGCAGACCAGAACCCACTGAAAAGAGGGAGAGATTGAGTCCTTACAAGGAAGGACCCTGTGAAATCATAGCAAGTATGTTCAGTAATGACTACTCCAAGGGATCCTCAAAGGCAACTATAATCACTTACACACATCTATACTAATAAAAGGGTAATATGCTAATTAGACTGGATAGACCAGAGGTCTTCCAGATGTTCTTCCGGACAAAGCCACGGTGGCGGGGGCCGAGGCAGAGGCAGTTAGAAGCAATCAGGCTGGTAGTGGAGAGCTGTTAGGGGCGATCAGGCTGGCAGGGGAGCAGTTAGGGGCATCAGGCAGGCAGGCAGACAGAGGCTGTTAGGGGCGATCAGGCAGGCAGGCAGAGGTGGTTAGGGGCAATCAGGTGGGCAGGCAGAGGGTTTAGGGGTAATCAAGCAGGCAGGCAGAATGGTTAGGGGTAATCAGTCAGGCAGGTAGGTGAGTGGTTAGGAGCCAACAGTCCCAGATTGCAAAAGGGATGTCCCAGATTGGATAGGGTGCAGGCCAGGCTGAAGGACCCCCCATGCATGAATTTTATGCACCAGGCCTCTAGTTCTAACATAATAAGGATAGGAGGCCATTAACATCTGAGTTGGATGTATAGAATGGGGACATATGGGGATCAAGTAATAAAGGGAGTTTTGGCCCAGGTCTTCTGGGTCCATAACCAGGGAGCCATTTACCTTTGGTCCCTGAATGGCTACTTGACATGGATAAACTTGGTAGTCTGAAGAACTCTCCCATATTGATTAGTTATTATGTGCTCTGATTGACTGACCAAGTAACAGAAAGGGCTACCAATTTTTTAAGTTGACACAGAGCAGTCCGGACAGGTATCTGCAGCTGGTCCGGCCTGTGACTAAAACATGATCTGGCCAATCTTTTATATTAGAGGTATGTATAGTGAGAAAAGACATTTGTAATGCTTGCTTGGTTGGTCTAGGGCCAGAAAGGGAAAGATAAGAGATAGTGATCTGAGGAGGAAGCATTATTCCTTGAGGAACCAACTAGCTACTTTGTAGAAATCTGATTAGATTAAATCTCTTCTAGAAATAGTAGATATTTATTTTGATAGAAATAGACTGATATTTTGGGTAGGGTTTTGCCTTTCCTGACTACAGGGCTTCAACCAGCACCATTGAGAACTTATGTGATATATAATCTTGGAAAACTGCATCTGAGCAAGGGACCTGCTCTACACCATAGAATATATGGCCCTATGTACATGGCTATGGAATTCACTATTAAACCATATGACTCCAAACCTGATGTCCTGATAAAGCGATGGAATGAGCCTTTTAAGGTAATTTTGAGGTACCAGATTAGAGATGGTTACCTGCAGGAAAGGGGAGCCCTCCTCCAGGCTGCAATATATACTCTAAATCTATGACTACTATAAGGTGTTGTGTCCCAAAAAGAAGGAATACTTGGTCTAGGGGCGCCAAAAAGTGGAAGTAGGAGTGGCCTTGCTATCATCACACTCAGTGATGCCTGGAGGTCATCTGTGGCTCCCACAACTCTAGGCTCTGAAATTCCTGAGCCACAGAGAAGCGCTTCCACCAGGGGACAGTGAGTGTCGCCCTAAACTTTATACTCTGGCTGCCAATCAATCACTTTTGAGATCCTCGTGCCAAAAGACCAGCAGGCAAGGAATACAGTCACCAACCTGGCCAGGCTAACTGACCCTTATCATCCGATAAAGACGAGACTTCTGTTATACCCCGAGGGCAGAGGAAAATTTGTTTGGCACTGGTTGACCCACTGGGGCGTTGGTTGTCACACTCTTATCCATTTTGATGGTACTTGGACAAGTGCCCAGGCATGAGACGAGCATGTTAACAGGAGCTCAGTCCTCTCAAGGATGAGAGCCTTGGTTACCCCACCAAAGTTACCAAGACAAAAATCAGTACTAATGAAGAATAAGAGGAATCTAGGATGGGTTATAGAGGAGGAAAGGGTACCCGCTGCAGTGGTGTGAGCTATAGTTTTTGTCCCATTAACCTTCCTCTGGTAAGTTTCTCTAAGAAAAGAGACCAACCCAATCTGGGAACAGCCATTTTCAGACAGAAAGAGCTCTCAATAACATGCAAATGGTTTGCAAAGTACAGAATGTAGTATCAGAACTGTGTTGTGCCACACAGATTCCCCTTCAGGACTGATGGCTTATTCTCCAGCTGGCAGGGATATTAGACACTGATGGCCCATAGCTGAGTCCCTCCCCAGGAATTGTCCTCCACTTGAGAGTAGTCACTTTGCTCAAGTTACATATACTCCCACCATGAAGGCAGCCCACATCCATCAACTGGTTGTATGGGGGTGGGGGGGGAGGTCACAAAACCCGGGACCTTTGCCTTAGGTGGAACAATTCTGAAGGGCCATTCCGGTGCCAGAGCTTTTCATAGGACTGGCTGAGGTGTCTCCTGCAGCTGGATCACAGTTCAACTTTTCCTTCTGCTGGTCCCAGCTTCCCTCACCTCTTGCCAGTGCTATTCCTGAGGGTACTGCTCCATAAACCTCCTGATGCAAGCCTCAGAGTGTGCTTTCCAGGGAAGGTGGCCCATGGTGGCTAGTAAAAGGAACTTTTAAATGTGCTTAAAAGAAGCTTGTGGAAGTATACCCATGTCACTTACCTCTATTCTAAGTGAGTGTGAGTGACTAATCCCATTTAATTAAAAGAAAAAAACGAGATGAAGGGAAGAAAAACTGTGACATGAAATGTAATTCCAAATTAAGTTAAAATGATATGTTATTTTTGGGAAAATCCCTTCATATGATCACAAAATAAAGAATGTAATTTTAAAGAATGGAAAACCCAAATAGTAAAAAATAAAAATTGAATAACCATCGAAGAACCCTACTCTCCAGTAGGGAACGCCACAGAAGGGAGACTGGAGGGGATGTGATGGTTGACGTATGGTCCCAAGGAGCCCAGGGCTTGACCAGCACCTGTCCCCACCCCACCCCCAAATCTAGATTTCTCTATGGGCAATTACTCTCTGCCACTGGATGTTTGTTCTAGAAAGAAAAAGGATTCCTGGCACATATCTCCCCATGCTCCCAGCACCAGGAGGCAGAGCTTTCTGTAGGAGAGAGCTCTGCCTTCAGTCAATGGTATAGTTCAGGATGGAGAGCAACATATGCATGTCAGAAGGTTATAGTTTCCTATGCGAACTTCCAGACTGCACACAGTTAAAACATGAACACCACACTTGTTCTGCATGCATTGCATCTGAGGTTCAGAAGAAGCCAAGGTCCAGGACTCTGAACACTAGCTCATTGCAGAACAAAAAAAGAATCCAGATGACTCAGAAGGATTGGTGTCCAGTCTCTGTAGAGTCTGGGGCAGTCTCTGGACATTGAATGCATCCCCCAGGGCAGCTTGTTTACTTGTCATTTGTCTCTTTCTCAAAAAAGAAGGCAAAAGCGGCAAAAAGGCTTTTGGTTTCTGTTTTTGTAATGGTTTGCAAGCCAGCTCAATGGTAATTTACTGTATTTTATTTATTGTTTGGAGATGCTACAACTTTTTAAAAACATTTTCTCCATTTTTCTTCAATTGTTGTCTCATACTAGGAAATAAGGTACAAGCCTGCATTTTCATCACATTTGGGACTATGTCCTAAAAGAGTCTGTTTCTTAAAGAAGGAAGTGAGGATGGGAAGTAGGCGGAATGTGCTAAGAAACATGTTCCAGAGTGTGTTTCACCCACACAAATGGGAGTGGAATACATGTTCTCTACCTCAGAGGCAGCCAGCATAGTTTAATCCTGATCCACCTCCAGGCTTAAATTCCACAACTGAGGAATTAAGGTGGTCTTTTTATAAGGATCATGTAAAATAAGGTAATTTTAAAATTCAATTATGATATCTGGCCCTGGGACCTTAGGCACCAATATTGTCAAATGACTTCCTTCCTTCTTTGGTTTCTGTATTTAGCTTCCATCATAAGTAACCTGGGGATAAATATAGGACAGGACAATCTCAGTAATTCTGCATATTTCACTCTGTGTGAGCATGAAAGGAAGCTGCTGTCACCTTTTTGGATATTGTGGGGCAACAATAATTTTATAGGACCTCTGCCAGGATTATTTTTTTAAAATTTATTTTAAAATGGTACTTCTGCCTTTCTGAGCTTAGCTTGTGATGATCATTCTAAGTCTATCATGATTAAATTTTGATATTACATGCTTTAATTGGTCTATGTGTCTATTTTCCTATCCCTAGCTTTAAAGAAATATAGTTATACACACCTTTAACTGGAACCACAGAAGAACATGAATTTCTTGCATATAAAGAATTTCCAAAGCCCTACCCCTCAGATTTTTGAGAAATAAGACTGGCTCTCCAGTGTTAAGATCCCTTCTGGAGTCAGTGCAAAATAAATACAATCATACATCTATACTGAAGAATGAGAGAGAGAGAGAGGAGAGAGAGAGAGAGAGAGAGAGAGAGAGAGAGAGAGAGAGAGAGAGAGAGAGGAATTAGGTTTTTCTCTCATTCTTTTTTGTGAATTTCATTAACCTAGGTACTAAGTAGGGTAATCTAGGTCATTTATCAGGCTACTTCTTTACAAAAGAAATATAACTAGATCCTGATGTGTAAGTAAGGTAGAAGTGGACCTTCTATAATGATACTCAGCTTCACACTGCAACTCCTCGTCTTCTTCCTCTTCCCAGGTTGTTTCTAACAATCTCCAGATCCTTGGCCACTGCAGAATTATGGATACTTTGAAAAAGTGTTTGGAAAATTTTGTTCTAATTAGGTAATGCTATAATATGTTTGTAGTCCTAATAGCTTCATTCTGTGAAAAGTTTAGATAGAGGGAGCCTCCTGGGAAGTGCGACCTGAGAGGTGCCAACAATTTTCTGCTTCAAGGGGTCCTGCTGGGTACCTGCCTTCCCATCACAGTTTGGCACTTTCATCTTGGAATCCCTTTTTTGAGTTAAGGTACTATTACTATTTTCCATTAGAAAAAAGATAGTAAGCTTTATGTGAAAGTATTACCATATTTCATTGGAGTCTATCGATAATGAGTGGGGATTTTTCTGTGATGATTCAGAGCTGGGATAAACTAGTTCCATCAGCAAAGCTAAGTGAAGGTGAGAGGCCCTGTTTAGATTATGACTTTGTGAGGTCAGACATTGGATAGAGGCATGTTGATGTGGAGAGAGGGGTGGGAATCAGCTCAGACAGGACATACTGTCCTACATGGCAGATTCTGTAGCTGTGATCAGTTATCCTGTGTAACCATGTGGCAAAGGGAGAAATGGGCATTTCTACTGGTGGAGAAATGGAAGAATATTGTCATAAAAGAAAGATGGTGGCACACAGACTGGCATTTGACTGTGTTATGCCTTTGTGAGGATTGGCTGGTTGTCATTTGCAAGTGCCAAATGGAATTAATGGACACTAGTGAGCTGACTTGTCACTATGCCTGGATAGTATGGCATTGTGTGTGGAATGTGGGCAAACATGAATGAGAAGCAGCTCTCCTGAATATGTAGAAGGAGGTTGGATGACATGACAGATAGCTAGTCAAACATTTCAAGCTACAACTTTATTAGATTTGGGCTAAGGGGACTTCTTTTGATTCCTGTTTTAATATTCTATCTTTATTCCTTAAAACACTTATCAAATTTGTTTGCTTGTGTTTGCCTTTATTGATTACAAATGTTCCCAAATGTCAAGACCATGGAAAATGGCAACATACTATCAATTCCTCATGTGAACAAGCACCACATTTATTCCAAAAGATTGCGAGGACCAGGGAAAAAAGGACTCACCGCACAGATGATTTAAATCATGTAGTTAAAAAAGATGGAGGGAAACAGACTTTGGTTAGGGTGCAAGCTGTTTGGATTTGAATTTAATTTAAAGATGGACCGTTTTTCTACAATGTTGGCATTTCGTCTTCCTGCAGCCAGAATAGATTCCATCCAGATGCTTCATGTTTTTGCCCTGCGAGCAAACATTTACATGGGAACGGAGCTGAAGGAGCTGAACAAAGCAACCTTATAAATTCTAAATTTGGGGGATTGCATCATTGAAGTCCTAAACATACTAACAGTCAAATGCAGCTTTTATTTTTATTGAGCTTTCGCAACTAATTCCCGCTGATCAAAGACAACTTAGTCTCTTTCCCCCCCAAAACGCCCCCCCCCCCATTTTTCCTTTTGGCAAATAAATAGTGTTCCATAAGGATGACATGGGAATCCCTCTTCTTTTCAACAGACACGATTCCACTGCAGCAAGGGGAAAGTGGGAGGTGGAAAGGCAATGCATTGGGGGCGTTCGTTAAGCAGCTGAGTTCATTAAATGCTAGAAGGAGATCATTTAGACCTTTCTTGTTAGCACAATAATTTGCAACTACATAATTATCAGCGTTTGCTTTAGTCTTGGACAAAATTTCATATTTATATTTAAGTGAAAGTGATCTACCACTTATACTGACAAAAAGTATGAGCTTCTTAGTCATAGTTACTGGTAAGATGTGGACCTTCAAAATCCCCCGTTTGCTTTTTCTAATTAGGTTTTGCAGTCTGGGCGGTGGCAGAGGCGGGAGATGTGCCTTGGTGAATGGAGATGGTGCCTCTGTAAAGCATGCAACCTAAGTGGGAGCTTGCACTTGAGGCTGGAGCTTAGAAGCTCAGAGCTTATTCTCGATGATCTCAGGTCTTTTATTTCCTTAGCTGTCAGATCACGAAGACACTGTCATTATGGTGAGTCCAAGGGCAGATCTGTCTCTTTGAGGGTCTAGAACAGCCGTGGGCAAACTACGGCCCGCGGGCCGGATCCGGCCCGTTTGAAATGAATAAAACTAAAAAAAAAAAAAAAAAAAAAAAAAAAGACCGTACCCTTTTATGTAATGACTAGGGGCCCGGTGCATGAAATTCGTGCACTGGGTGTGTGTGGGGGGGAGTGTCCCTCAGCCCAGCCTGCCCCCTCTCACATACTGGGAACCCTCAGGCGTTGACCCCCATCACCCTCCAATCGCAGGATCGGCCCCTTGCCCAGGCCTGACGCCTCTGACAGAGGTGTCAGGCTTGGACAGGGGACTACCATATCCCCCTGATCACTGGCTCTGGCCCCCGCCCAGGCCTGAGGCCTCTGGCCCAGGAATCATGCCTGGGCAGGGGACCCCCATCTCCCTCTGATCGCTTGCTCCACCCCCCGCCCGAGCCTGACGCCTCTGACCCAGGCTTCAGGCCTGGGCAAGGGGACCATCATATCCCCCCAATCCCCGGCTCTGCCCCTCACCCAGGCCTGATGCCTCGGCCAGAGGAGTTGACCCTCATCACCCTCCGATCAACAATCACCGGATCGGCCCCTTGACCAGGCCTGAGGCCTCTGGCTGAGGCGTCCGGCCCGGGCAGCGGGGACCCGCAGCTGCAGCGGCCCCGCGATCGTGGGCTCCGCTTTAGGCCCAGGCAAGGGACCCCTAGCTCCTGGGACTGCCAGCTTCAACCGTGCCCAGCTCCCATCGCTGGCTCCACCCCTACTTCCTGCTATCACTGGCCAGGGCGGCAAAGGCGCCTGATTCTCCGATCATGGCTGGGGGGCAGGGCAAAGGCGGCCCCAGGGCCACCTTTGCCCTGCCCCCCAGCTCTTAGCTCCCCCCTGGGTTTCCAATCACTGTCAGTGGCAGGGGGCTTCTTCCTGCTTTCCCTTTCGCCTCCCTGCATTGTGCCTACATATGCAAATTAACCGCCATCTTGTTGGCAGTTAACTGTCAATCATAGTTGGCAGTTAACTGCCAATCTTAGTTGGCAGTTAACTGCCAATCATAGTTGGCAGTTAATTTGCATATAGCCCTGATTAGCCAATGAAAAGGGTATCGTCGTACGCCAATTACCATTTTTCTCTTTTATTAGATAGGATGTTTACTTTGAATTTATATTAGTTCACACAAACACTCCATCCATGCTTTTGTTCCAGCCCTCTGGTCCAGTTTAAGAACCCATTGTGGCCCTTGAGTCAAAAAGCTTGCCCACCCCTGGTCTAGAATATACACTAGTTGGGAGGCCCTCTTTAAGAAGAAGAATATTAATACTCAATTCTATGTTGGGTATGAGGCATTGGAATGGACCATTGCAGTTAAAGGGCCCTAAAGTTTAAGCCTTGTTAGCATCATGGTAACTTTGTGTCATGGGGGATGGAGGGTGGGGGGAGGACTGTCATAGTTTCTCTGATAATTTATTTAAAAAACTGCCATTTGCATGGGCAAGGCTGCCTTTCAGAAGCAAGTGTAATATATTTTCTAGAACCTGAGATGGTAGAAACAGGAGATTGCTGTCTGCAGAGCACTGAAGGTTATTAATAGGAATTTTAAGTTGTTGTCCAATCATGAGCCTCCACTGATAAAGCAACCTCTGTTTTGTAAACATGATTAGTCCTGGATGGGAATATCTTAGGGGACACAATTCTATGTTTGGACTCTTCTGTTTCAGATAATCAAAGGCCGTGTCATGCAGTTTTCCCAGCTGCACTAGGAGTATCTTCAACCTTATTTTGTAGATGTTGACTTGTTCACCATCACAGAGTCAATGAGGGAGTATGGCAGTCAGCTCAGATGTGCCTAGCCCTGAAGTTCACGCTCTGCTCACCTACCACTCTCTGAAGAGTGCTTGAGTGTTGCTGCCTGGGGGAGTTTCTGGAGGTGGTTTGAGCTCTCTGAGTGGTTGTGCTGGCAAGCTGTTCAGCCAGCCAAGGTGACACCCCACCTCTTGGGAAGATGAATCAGACTCACTTCCACCATATGGGTTGTGCTCTCCCTTCTGGTTTGACAGCTCATCCCCGGAATAAAATGATTTACTCTGCTTTGGCCTTAACAAAGTCCTGACCTGGAAAGAGATCAACTTACTGAGAAATAATTTTGTATTCCTTGGGGTAGTAAATAACCATAAAGGGTGTACATTCACTTTCCTGTAGAGACGTGTTCTGGAGTATACCCTCTTTCTATTCTTTTTACAAAGCGTCCATTTCATGGATTTTCAAACAGGCCAGATTCTCTGAGAAATAATTATGAATTCTTGGCCTCACCACACATGGGTATTGTGTGGAGAGAAGAAGTATTGCCAAGAAGAGTCACAAAACATTCTAACTTAGAATAGGACTCTTTTACAAAGAAATCCCCCTTTTCCACAGTCACTGTACCTTCTCTTCTACCCTAACCCATTTTCCCCTTTTCCACTATCACACACACACACACACACACACACACACACACACACACACACACACACACTCCCCATAGACGATAATAAAAATGCTAATGAGGATACAATAGTATTTGGATGCTTATGTTTCTTAACAGCCCCTTCAAACCTTTGGGCAAGAAGCGAATTCTCTTTCTCAGAGATTTATCCCTCCCAATTTCATGTTTAGACATGTGCTCTATAGAGACCAGTATGTATCTGTTATGCTTCGGATCCACAGTGGTCAAATACACATTTCTTTTTTTGAAACCAATGTTACTTTCCCCAAAGGTGGGACATTTCTAAAGGCAATTAAGTGGAGACTTTTGATGGGAAGGCTTATGGAAAGGGAGCCGCTCTGGCTCCCTCAAACCTTTCAGCCTGGTAATCAAACCAAACTCACCCCCATTCCTCTGCTGCTCTTAGAAGCTTGGAAACAATAACTGTGCTGATGCAGACTCAGAATACACTGAAATAGGCCTGTCAAGTGTCAGTTTATACAGGAGGCGATGGAGTGTGCGCTGACATCATGTAATCAAAAGGAAAAAATTACATCACGTGTCCTGCCTGGGAAAATCGAGTGCAGCTTAGCAAGTTGTATTTCAGTCTCCCAGTACAGAGCTGCAATTCTTCTATTTATTCATGGAGCGCCTATTTAACTACATGGTGGCGGTTCACAAATTATCAAAGTGTGGAGCTGTTTGGGGTGTTTTTAAAGTCATCAGCTCTGGTGGATCAGATAAAATCCAACCCACCTCGGCAGGTACTAACTTGTTTAAGAAAACCAGCTGTCAACAGGAGAGAGATACTCCGAGGTCTCACTGAGTTAATGATTCCTTGGCAGGCCCTGAGAAATTCACTGCTTGATTTATTTATTTTCAGTGACATTGTTGGGCAAATGCAGAAAGGCAGCACCTTCCATCAATTGGGAATCAATTACGAAGCTTGATTGGGGTATTTGTTTTTGTAAATTACCCAAACAGATCAAGATTCAGGGACAGCAGAGACCTTAAAGTCCTCATCAAAGGAGCCCACAGAGTAGGAACAAAGGAAAGAGAAGTTTGGAGCAGATATGGAGGGCTGGGGAAACCTGGGGTATCCCCTCTGCTGTCTGTTGCGCAGTGTCCCCTCCTGACCTGCCTCCCTGAAGACATTCATCTACTAGTGGCTGCCACTGAGTTTTCTCCTCAGAGGTTACCTGGCAGGGTCACAAGCAAAACTATTACAGAAATTCCCTCTTTTCCTTTGCCTTGCCCTGGAACTTCAGCCTGTCCTGGAAAAATACCTTTTCTGAAATACTGTTAACTTCAGGCGTGCAATGGCAATGCCAAATGCATACTCCATAGAAGGGTGCTGATAATGTTTCTAACCAGACTTATCATGCCTAGAAATTCACAAGGCACTTGCTCTGTAAGCGCCCGATATTATCAGCTTGGTGTTAGATTGCTCAAGAGTCAGCATTCCCTGGAAGGTATTTTGAAAGCATACCTCCCTTGGTCAGGTGTATTGTTATAACAGATATATTTTAAAAATGGCTTAATTATGAAATATAACATGTCTCCCAAAAAGTGGGTAACACAATGTCATAGATATTTTCTTAGTTAATTCAAGAAGCTTTCTGGCAGGAAGTTGAAAGATAGTCATAATAAATTCACCAACCAAGGGCTACTTTGTATTTTGTTTTAGTCAATGAAGAAGGAAGTTGGTGGAAAGGGGTCAGAAGATGATATAATTTTGACCGTTGATCTGCTCTGTGAGTGAAAATCCGGTCCTTCTTAAGCATGATAGTTTTCTAATTTTCAGGATGTTGTTTAGTAAATAAATCAGGACGGCAGGCTTTTCATCAAAGAAGAGAACTAAACCAAAGTCATAGTCAAGCACAGCAGCCAGACAGGACACCTCTCACTACAGAGCATTCATCAGAAAGCTGACTTCAACAGGAGGTTTTATTAGGTCAAAGGGAATGTACCAGTATAGGAAACACTGATGAACAAGGTAGATAGGCTATGGTTCAAAAGGTTTGTATAACAAATGTTAAGTATGAATGTTTAGTAGGATGCAGTAATAGTGTGGTATGTAATGGGTACATACTCTGAGGTCAGAGTCGTTGATTTAAAATCTAAATTCTATCACTATCCAGCTGCATGATATTGATGATTAGTTTGTTATCTAAGCATCAGTTTCTTTACTTATCAAATGAGGCAGTGATACACATCTATAATAATAAAAGCATAATGTGCTAATTAGACCTTATGTCCTTCAGGACAACCTTCTGGATGAAGCCGGGGCTGCGAGGGAAACCAAGGTCCCGGGTGCCAGAGGGAAGCCGGTGCTGGCAGCGGGGGGGAAAGAAGGCCTACTCTTGCACGAATTTCATGCATTGGGCCTCTAGTATCACATAAGGAATGTTACATGTAATGGGTCCATGTAAAGTCTTAGCACAATGGCTGGCACATAGTAAGAATACAATGAATGTAAGTTGCTGCTGCTATATCGCTATTAGTTGTAGTACTGCTACTACTGTGGGGCTTCTCAGATCCTTCAGTATGCTCATGAGTGCTCTGAGTTTGCAGCAGGGGCTTGAATAGTTCAGCCTGTCCAAGATTGACTTAACCACTAACTCTTTTTTCCATAGAACATCTGGCTGGATTCATGTTTTTTGGCATACTGCTCAGAAAATATTGTGACAGACATATCCCCAAGAGATCCTGGCTCATATTCTTTAACAATTGATTGAGAAATTTCTCTCAAATGTCTCTACTTACTCAAACTCTATGCATCCTGTTCTGCTCAACTCCAATCCCTTTTCCAAGAGCCAACCCGATGTCCCCAGCCAGGTTTCGATTTCTTTCTCTCAATTCATTTGGCCCGTGTCACTTGAATTTTTTTGTCTTGGTGTTGTCACTGTTTTGATGTATTTTTTGCCACACTTAACTATCTTCTTTGGTTTTACTTTACGTAGTAAGTCTTTAGCTTGGCAACCCTTCATTGACTATCCTTAGAGCTACTGTGCTCCCTCAAAACCTAATAGATGTAGGTTCAGTAATCAGTTGAAGCCTTAAATTGAAACTTGATTTTCCCTGCAGGTGAGTGTAAAGCCTCACTCATCACCCTCCCAGAACCTTCCAGAGTCAGTGTTGTTAGTTTTTAGTCCATTGTGGTAAGTTATCCTTCCTTCTGATGTCTTTCCTAACCTACAAGACAGTATCTACTACACAACAACATGGATTTACCGACAAAACTGTGTTTCCCTTTTATTTCATTGCTTCTTTCTGAAGTCAATATTTCGTTTTGTTTCTTGGTCATGTACTTTTCTCTCTCTTTATACCATTTTATTCTTTTCTTTATATTACCTAGTGAGGCTTTGGTTTAACCATATTTTATTGACCATTATACAAATTGTACCTGTTGGTGGAGAGCTGGTTAAGTGATGAGATTTAATATAGTTAGTTCACTTAAGAGCTTCAGAGCACAGACTCTTGCATTAAGATAACCTGGCTTAACCCCATTCTTTACTAGCTGTGTGACCTGGGGTAAGTTAATCAAACTTTTACTGCTGTAGTTTCCCAGGTATAAAATGGGCTACCTCAGCTGCTTATTGTCAATATTAAATAAGACAGTAAGCCTGGCTGGTGCGGCTCAGTGGTTGAGCATTGACCTATGAACCAGAAGGTCACAGTTCGATACATATGCCAGCTCTGGGCATATTTCCAAGTTGTGGGCTTGATCCCCAGCAGGAGGTGTGCAGGAGGCAGCAGATCAATGATTCTCTCACATCACTGACCTTCTATCTCTCCATTCCTCTCTCTCTGAAATCAATAAAAAGTATTAAAAAAATAAACAAATAACACAATAAAAGTATATCTTTTACACAGTGTTTTGCATCCAGTAAGGCTCATTGACATTGTCCAGAATGAAGACACATTCTCTGCTTTCCTGAATTTCTCCCTCTGAAGCAGAAGCAAAGGGGGCTTTTGGAAGGAGGATGGATTTGACCAGGAATTGCAGATCTATAAAGGAGAGTTGGAATGACTGATTCTCCCAGGGGCAGGATGAGAGATGTAGTTGGCATAATAGATTGGACACAACTAATAGAGGGTTTTGAATCCCAAATTATGAAATTTTAGAGGCAACGAGGAGCCACAGAATATGTTAAACAAAATAGGGATACGTTCAGCTCTGTGTTTCACAAGCAAACTTTGAGAACAATAAGGAGGGAGAATTGAGCAGAGATAATCAAATCATAGAGACCAACTGAGAGATTAAGTTTTGCTATTCATTTTTTTTGCTTCTATTTCCTTTCATTCATGTTCTTTGTACATAATAGGAATAAGTTTTACATGCAACTTTCATTGGTAATCCTTGATAAGTCTCTTCTTGGCCTTTTACATTTTTCTCTATCTCACTAGGTCTATTTGGCTCACCTGACCCTCCTGGAATGTATTCAGAAGCAAAATAGTTCATACATTTTATGTTTTATTCATAAGCCTTAACTCCCATAGCTGCTGACCACTACTGTAATATCGCTTCAGAGAATCACTATCTCTCTTTACTTCTAGTTTGTGCTATATTTTCTCAGTTTAGTGCTCAATTCCAGGGGTGGGTACTATACAGTAAAACTTCACTTAATGTCTTTAAGCAAAATGTATAAAACTACCAATTTTACCACAGACTAATTGATATAAACAAGAGTCAAGTTCCTACAGCATCTCATCAACATCATAACAGAATGATGTTGAATGAGTGATGTTATTTGGAGGATCTACTGTATTTATACTCAGTAGAGAGAAAAAAAATAATAAGAGAGACTTAGATAACTATCCACCAACCTCTTGATTATAATAGATGCATAACAGGGTTGGCATTCTGTTCTGGAGTTCTCTGAAACAATATGCCTACTTACACTTGATGCAATTGCAAGGTGTAAAAGTCCAACTCAGTTAGATGCACAGTAGTATCTACTGGTGACCTTCCAGCTGCTTGTCAGCACCTTCCTATTAAACTCCCGGTCTGCTTAAAATAGAGCACCAATACCTCTGGGCACCTCACTTTTGAAAAACAAAGTAAAGTATCAGATAAGACCATGGGGACTTGGGCTTTATCTAATGCTGCACACTCTTTCTAAAATTGATTCACTTTCCTGCCAACCCAATATGTCCATGAAATAGCCTAGCTACTGCTACAAGAACAATTATTATTCCGCCTGAGGTGACTTGTATAGTCTCAAGGCCTTGCAAACATCCATTTATACTCAGATGGATTGGAGATAAAGCAGACGTGAGTTGGCACTTCAGGCAGACAATGATTGTCAGACATGCCACACTGTGACAGCTAGAGAACTGCCCCATGGCCTGATCGGAGAACACACTTCTGTATTTTCCACAGACAGGTATGCATGGGAATGTATTAAATTTTGTCCATAGAAAAATACCATAAAGGCTCAAAGGCTTTTAAATCTGAATTGTTCAAATTTTCAAACGGACAGACCTGAAATCTGTAAGCATGCAGGGAAGTCCTTATGGAAACTTTAATTCACTTGTGTATTAACTTTCTCTATAATCTAATGTCAAGTTCAATTCAATGTAATTCAAGATGTACATAATTGCATCTCATCCTGAAGATATTATTTTTCAAGAGCTCCAAAATGAGGAAATGTGCATATTTCTTACCAGGTTTAATTGAATCCAAGTTGACTTAAATAAATCCACGTACATATATACTGCATATGTACTATTGATGTCTGTAGTAGTATACATATTAATATGCTTCTCAAATTAATATTAATCTCATTAGTGATGTCATTAACTAAAAGTAGAAATATCACTTTAGTAGCCATTTTGTAATTTCTTTATAAAATTCCAGTTCATGCCCTAGCTAGTTTGGCTCAGTGGATGGAGCATTGGCCTGCGGACTGAGGGGTCCCAGGATTGATTCTGGTCAAGGGCATGTGCCTTGGCTGCGGGCACGTCCCCAGTAGGGGGTGTGCGGGAGGCAGCTGATCGATGTTTCTCTCTCATTGATGTTTCTGGCTCTCTGTCCCTCTCCCTTCCTCTCTGTAAAAAATCAATAAAATATATTTAAAAAAATAAAATTCCAGTTCATGTTTGGCCTTATGAGACAAAATAAGTGGTTTTTTAGAATTCTGAACTACATGTTTATATTGTATAGTTACAAATTAGTTCTCAATAATTCATGAGGTCAGTTCAGGCAAATGCAAAAGATCCCTTAGGGGCATCATAATACACTTCTTAACAGGAAAATAACTATTAACATCTGAAGCCATGAGAACAGGGAAGTCTATATTTAAAAAAAATAGAGAGGAAATTTCAATCCTATTAAAAAATGAGTTGCAACAAAATCACACTCTATTATTTTCCAGTCACTGAAGGATATCTATGTGAGAAAACTGGATTAACAATTCTAAACATTAAAGATGAAGGTGGATCCTGTTCAATTAAAATGTTTATTTTATTTATTAGTCAAACTGAACACTTCAGTTAAATAAAAAATAGCATTAAATATTTGGACAGAATTTCAATTCAATCAGAATTATTGATCTCATGGGCATATATTTTCATGCACAAACCATAAAAATGTCAGTATTTTTTGTACGTAAGGATTCAGGAACAAAAAATAAGAACAAAATTAGATCAAATTAAGTCTTTGATTTTAATATCAATAAATCATCCAAATCCCCCTCTGACACAAAATTGAGAATTTTGTAAATAAACTGGTTTCATCCCACATTAGTAATTTAGAGAAGCAAATACTCAAACCAAACCGTGAAATTCCAAGATTATTTGGAGCTTTGATATTGACCCTGGAGGTCTACTTGGGTCTTGAGAGAGAAGGCAGACCTCCCATTTCAGTGGAAAATAAACGAAGTTATTCAGATTCAGGTTTTCTTGATCAATTTAAAGGAATTCTTTGGTGCTTAAGGAACCCCCAATCTATTCTACATGTGAGTCTTTAAGTGTCTAAAGGAGTTCTGGTGATTGGGGGTAAGTTATGGGAACCTACAGCCCAATGCTACTGGGAATTACCCCAGAAAAGACACAACTTTTGATTTTCACTAATAAGAACCTAAGAAACTTGCCCTCTATTTCTAGCATTGAAAGTTGACCAAATTAGAATGTTATTACCATCAATTTAAAAACAACAACAACACACATTTCTTTAAAATTGTATCTTCAGCTTCTGCCAAGAATTTGCTGCTGCAGTGGCATTAAACTCTCCCTTGCCTATAACCTAAATGTACTTGGTTTCTATCACTTTTAAACTGCTCATTAGTTTAGAAACGCTGATCTGACCATATAATTCTTCAAACCTTCAATATATCTTGGCTTAGCATTTAATATACTTCATTCAATATTTCTTGGCTTGTTATTTCAGACATTTCTTTCAATATTTCTTGGCTTATTTAAATACATTTTCTAATCTGGCCTACTCCTGCACCTTTACCATCTCTTCTCACTTTCCCCAACACACCTGATTTCTTAGCCATGTCTCGCTATTTGCTGTTTCCGACCTCGGCATCATAGTATGACTTTGCTTGTGCTGTTTCCTCTGCTTGGCATGCTCTTCTGCCATTGCCCCTCCTGTCACTGATACTCATCTTTCAAGGTCTATCACAGATGTTTAACCACTTTCAGATATACTTTCTCAGTTCCATGAGAGAGAATTAATAAATTTCTAGCTTTGTTTCTTGAGAGCTTTATACTTCTTATATTGCAGAACTTACCATATCATCACTAGTGTGGTGGACAAGTTTATTGTTTCCTGTGCTAAAACTTGTGTTCTTTGACATCTGAAAACACATACCTGGGTAGGAGTAAATCTAGGCTCATGATATTTGGTAATTCCATCATGCTTGTAAGCTATGAAAAGTAGTGAGGTATAGAGGAAGACTGGAGCTAGGGGCTGAAGTCTTCTATGAATGAGGAGGAGAGTAACCAGGAGGTTGGTAGATTATCATAACAATTACAGAGCAAGGTGATATATTTGCACAGAGGTAAGCCTCAAGAGTTCAGGGGTTTTGGCAGAAAGGGGGGTAGTCTTAGACTAGAAGAAGCAATGAGAATTATAAAGGATGCTCTGACACATGAATGAGAAATGTAAAAGCCTCCTTCATTGTGAGAAGTCTTCAAAGAAGTCGTCAGAGGACAACTGAGTTTTAGTTAAGACAAGAGGTGGGAAGAACAATCTGAGAAAGGGTGGAGACTAGAGAGGAGTCTGAAATTGACCAAGGGACAGGGGAAGGATTTCAGAAGGAGGGGAAAAAAGAGGGAGTGTGTCAAACTAAGTGCACAGAGCAAGATGCAGATGGCGTTGGGTGAGTGGGTGGATTTTGAACAGTAGTTAAAAGAATGATGGTGTCTGGCATAGTGTGTTGGTTTTGATGGTCTCTGCTTTGTGCCTGGAAAACTGGACTAATTAGCAAGGTCTCAAATGCTTCTCTCTGTGATATAGTGGCTTACAGAACTGGGACACTCTGAGGCTGCTTGCAGTGTTGAAAGCTCATGTGAACTAGGACTTAATCCTAGCTCTGTCTTGGGTGGGTACAATTGTAGCACTAGACTTCTATTCCTTGCATATAATACAAGGAGATTAAATTAAATAATCCTGGAGATTGTATGTAGCTATTATTCTATGAAAATTTGTGTTTATATTTTCAGCAAGTTTAGGCAATTCATATTTCTTGAGTGTTTTGCCCATTTAAAGAGGGCTAAAAACTAAAAGAGGAATATATTATTTTATGCCTTTATGCAAGAAGAATTTATTGAGCATCTACTCTAGATCTCAGGTTGGTAGGTTATAAAAGAAATGGAAAAATTCTGTGCTGTCTCAGATCTTCCCCCTGGTGGGTAGGATGATGTTGTTCAGGAATAAATGGCATCTATTGAAGTCATGTGCTATTATACAAACTTTAAAAATGAGACACCCTTCCACACCTTAAGGTCACTCCCTGCTAAGACAAATGTCTTGCATTTACTATTTTTAATTTGGTCCCCAATATCTCATAGGGGCTACTTAGGCAGTTCATATGGTTTTGTCTCAAATTCTTGAAGATCTTATTGTTTTGGCCTCAAGATAATACCAGTTTATTTTCCCCTGAGAAAGTTCAGAAGTAAGAAGTGAAAAAATATTTCTTGTTCCTTGTTCACAGGAAGGAAGAAACATCTGTGCAGCTTAGAGCTGACCGATCCTAAGAATTGTTGGTTTCATGAGCAGGCCTCTTCTTATGCAGTCATAGCTGCAAAGACCTAGACAGGTCAGGAGACTTTTGTTTTTAGGTTTGGCTCAGACATTAATTCATTGCATGACCTATAAAAAGTCACTTCTTGTTGCTGGGAATTCTTCCTTGGGAAAATAAGAGGTTTCAATGAGAGGGTCTATATTTTAACTATATTACAACTTGAACATCAGTGGTTCCAAAAGTCCACCTTTGAAGTGCTGTGACTAGTAGGAAAGCGTCAATTAGGTCTTTGAGCTATTTGATATTTTGAGGACCACTGATACAATGGGTCCTTCTATTAAAATTCAAAGTTGCATTTTTTTAACTGCAAAATATTCTTCAAGTATTTTTTGCAATTAATCTGGGTTCTATGCCTAGACACATGTGTCTAGAAACGGAGAGAGGTGAGAAAGGGGGCAAGATGCAGAATTTAACACTACCAATAATTTATGTGTAAGGTTGTTTTGTTTTGTTGAAAGCACATCCTTGAGTTCCTGGAAACCTGAGAAGGAAAGTATTATATGTGTTTCAGAACCGGCTGCGGATGAATTCAGGACCAGGGGGCTATGAGGAAGTATGTGTCAGCATTTGTTATCCAGGAGTGTCTGGTCCTTGGAGTGCCCTCCATCACCTAGTGGTTTGCCATGTCCCTCAGGCCACAGATTGGTCATTGCTGATTAGGAAAACACTGCCAGTGAGGAAAGTTGTCTATTTTGGTCACAAAGAAAGAGGCTGTGGTACAGTCTGGCCTTTTTAATGAGTGGTCATTTTTATATATTTATATAGATTCAGCGGTTTGTACCGTCATTTGTTTGGACCATTTTTTCTTGTGAGACTTTAGGGAAGTAATTTAATTGCTCAGAGCTCCCATTCCTTCATCTGTTAAAGTAAGCACATCAGCTTCACGGGGTTGTTGTGAGCATTTTATGAGACGATGTTTGTGGAAACATTTTAAACTGTTAAAATGTTGTTAAACACAATGGCCATGTTGGTTTGCAGCCTCTGCAGAAGCTTTCTAGGTGAAATCTGAAACTGATCTTTGTTAACAGGGTGGGGAGAGACAGAAGAAAGAGGTAGACCCCTCAAGATTAGAAGGTGGTAGGTCTAAGGAGCAAAGATATTTATTCATGAGGCTTGTCTTGGAGGCCACAGATGAGTAGTTTGCTAGGCCCACCCACCAAATCTTAAAAGTTTATATAGAGGCCTCACCTGGAGTTAGTCATGAACCCAGCCCAGATGGTCTCATCACCACATTGCTATCTCAGGGCTGGGGCCTTGGGCACCTTTGGACATGGGGAAGGCAAGCAGAAGACACATTTCAAGCACAGGGGAGGGACTGAGGAGCCTTCAGCTCTCAGGTCAAACCTGCAGTCATCTCTTGATGACCTTCCCCAACACATATGTGTCAGTATATCCAGTTGGAAACATAATGGGTAATAAAGTGATTTTTCTTTCCTATACCCCTGAAGACAATCATTTTCTGTATGGCAGAATTTTTTTGTCATCATTGTCTTGTACAGTATAATTTTATCCATCTACTTCTAGTAAATTTGCCAATTTGGTAGCTTTGGATCAGATTGGCCATATTTTCTATAAATCTATTCTGAGCAGGACTCTGTTATTCTTGGCATGCCAGCTCATTCATTGATGTTTGCAGCTGCCAAGACTTTACCACAATTGAAGAAATAACCATGGAAATCAGACTTATACCTGAATGCCTTTACATTTGTTCATTTAAATCTGATCTCAAAGTATTTGTTTTACTCATTATGTGCCCAATTTGCCTAAAATAAATCAGGACCCAGTCAGCACTCAATTCCTGGGGTAATTGGAGTTTTTAGTGTCAGCAGTAGCATTCATATGTATTTCATCATG
Source organism: Myotis daubentonii (assembly GCF_963259705.1). Lineage (NCBI taxonomy): Eukaryota > Metazoa > Chordata > Mammalia > Chiroptera > Vespertilionidae > Myotis > Myotis daubentonii. The sequence goes on from NC_081846.1 coordinate 23,731,032, forward strand.
AGAGGCTACAGTGTGTGTGTGTGTGTGTGTGTGTGTGTGTGTGTGTGTGTGTATTTGGAGATATTTTTACTTCATCTAAAAATAAATGGATATAAACTTCTGCTAACTAATAGAAATAAAATACTCTGTTTTTATGTATCAGTTTTACCTGAAGAAAAAAAGGATGGAAAATAAATTGGATGAATGTATTCTAATTTATCACCACAGAAATATGTATACTATCTTTTGAAACTAATCTAAGATTTTCATGCAACAATCTCAGGGGACAAGTAAGCATATGGATATATGTAGTCCCTGACAAATTAATATCTATCCTGGCATGAATTAATTAATGATTCATTATAAGAACAAGTGATAGGACACACATAAGACAGAAAACAGATTTAATTGTGTTGACTTGATAGTCAGCAATTATACCCTGTCTGCTCAAAGTCTGTGCAGTATTTTGTTGTAAATAACAGTTGGGAAACAAGAGGTAGGGATTCAGGCAAGTAAAACTTTCACTTATTTGACGTAATTATTAAGGTGAACGTTAGGGAGCTCTCTTCTTCTTTATGGTTCTGGACAGAGGGGTCTTCACGCAAAGAATGCTAGGCAAGGGGAAGCCATTCACTTTTGGCCTGCTCTGTATATTTTGGGACCTGAGCCTGTACCTCAGGCTTCTCTTCACTCATCCACTCAGTCACCAGCAGAGACGTTGTGAGGCTGGCTAACAATTCTGTATTCTAATTCCTATGTGTGGGTTTTCCTCCTCACTCCACACCACCAAGCTGTCCTCAGAAACCAGCTGAGTATGGCAGGCCAATGAGTAGTCAGTGAGAAGGCCCTGAGTAACCTCTACAGTATCCAGGACCGTAGGCTGGTTTTCCAGATGCATGAAAATAATCTCCACATTGTAACAATTCCTGTAGGTTTTGACCTAGTAAATCTGGGTAGAATTGGAAATTTGTATTTCATGAAATGGGGGAGCATTTTAGGTTTCCCACACACCTCTTTTTGGGAACCACTAATCTAAATAAAAATAAGAATGCCCTCTATCTATGCTGAATACCATTCAGCCTCTGCTCACACCGGGAGCTATTCACTCTTTTAGAGAGTTTATTCAATAAAATATGACTTAATTAATTTATTAAACAAAAAAAAACTGTGTAGCCTTCCTCCTATGAGTTAGGTACTAGGGATATAAGAACACATGTTCTGTGCCTTCCTTCAATTTCTGATTGAAAAATGTGTATAGTTTCATTTTAGACAGATTAATAAACAACAGTAAGGAAAATACTTGCTCTAACAGGTAGCAATGCTAATTTTTTGGCCTATTTAATTTCATTTTCTCTCTCTGTCTATTCTTGTATTTTTAAAAAGGAAAGGTTGGGATCTCCTTGCAACTAATAATGTATTATTAATATTAGTTTTTACAAAATATTTTCTACTCTGTGTTTTTTTAAAAAACAGTTTAGTATTCCATTCTATGTGTCAAAAATGTAAAGGGTATTTAGAGCATCTCAAAATGTATACCACAAAAATGGTGCAGCTAATTTTTTATAAACTTTTCCCAGCATTTCTAATTATGTAGGTAAATGTCTATAAGTGGAATTTCTGAATTAAAATATATAGGCTTTTAAGACTTTTTAAATCCATTGACAAATTGCCTCTCCAGAAAGAATAATCCAATTTTCATTCCCATTTCAATTGTATAAAAATATTCATGTTTTCATACCCTTGGCGATACTGATATTTCATTCTTTTTATTAAAAAGCTATAATTACTAGAAAGTTCTCTCTTGCACTGAGCTCAATTTCACCTATTCAAATTTTCAACCTATTGATCTGACTTTTGTCTTCTGGGGCTTTGTGGAGTAGGTTCAATCCCCCTTCATTAAAATATAATTTCAAATATTTGAAAATAATTATTATGCTGTCCCCAGTTGTCTTTCTTTTCTCCAATAATTACTCCTATAACCCACTTCCTAGTGTCTCCACAATTCTGGTCTCACTGTTCTAGATAAGCCTCAGTCAATCAAAGTCTTTCTCTTACTGTGGTGGCAAGGATTAAATTAAGGAGTGTGCCTGAGAGAACAGTGCCTTCTTTGTTTTAGACAGAATACTTCTAACTGTTGCACAATAAACAGGCATTAGCTTTTCTTGGAAATTATGCCACTCCATTGGCTCATAAATAAATTTCAACCAAAATTCCAGAGCAGTTTTAAAAACAATCTCATGGGCACGTCTGACGTCTTCTGCACTTCACTGGTGCAGTTGTTTTATTGAGGCCCAAGTGTAGGACTTGAACAGAAATCAGCACAATTTTAGCTTATCATGTTTTTTTTGGAACTGTTTTCATCACTAGATGTATATCTTATATAAACTTGATAAGGATGTCTCTGGGCTCATAGTAATTAAGCAACAGACCAGATGATGACTGTTGTAGAGTCCTGCCACACCCTATTCTGTTACTGACCCATTAATCAACACACTTTAGGTACAATGCTTAGTGTAGCTATGCTAACTGCAGTTGATCATGTGTGTGTGTTTGTGTGTGTGTGCTCCTGTAAAAGATGTAGAGGGAAACTTGGTAAAATAAACCACATTTGACATATTTTAAACTTACTGAAATCACCATGTATTCTTTGTATGGTATTTTCTTGACCTTCCTGCCTACGATTCCTTTTTTCTTTTAATGAAAATTAGTATGGCATGACAAGTTTATTGTGCATGTTGGTTCCTTGGTTTCAACTTCACTCCAGAATATAGCCATGGTCAATATACAGGTCAACTTGATGGAGCTTCTAGTTTATAACTTTATTTTTCTATTTTGAAATGTTAGAGTATCTGCCCCTATGTTATCTACTGAAACACCTTGCTTTTATGGTAAATTAAGTGTTTTCTTTTTTAACTGGCCCAGTGGATAACATTTGAGTTTGATAATTTCTAGTCATTTCAAGCTATATTTTTTACTATCTCTTAGAATCTTTAACTAAATTTCCCTGAAAACTATGTTGTTACCCACACTTCTCAATTTGAAAGTCATTTAAGTTGACATAGAAGATGATCTTAAATAAGAGTCCAGGAATTTTGCATTATTTGTTAATAATATTATTTATCTCAATTTTTAGATTTAAGCCTTCCTCATTCTTAATATTATAGACATACTTCTAATTACCCAATTTGTTGTTTTTAACACTGTTGCCACATATATGTGGTAAAACACATGTCTGTGTGTTTTAACATAGATTTTACATTCATATATGAAATGAATTGTCCTTATCATAGCTGATCTATACATGCCAAATAATTCTGATGACTTTTCCACTGTAAATTTATTACTTTCCTCTTTCCTTGCTCTATTTATTGGTAGAAAGTCACAAAGTTCATCCTACATTCAAAGGGAAGGAAAATTATGATCTTTCAACCTATTTCATCTCTGCTTATCTAGTTTCTTCATTTTGGGTTCTAAGAGGCTCCACCACTAAATGGACCACATTTATTCTAACAGATTCCTACCCCTTTTCTAAACACTCTTCTCCTTTTCTTGTCTTGGGACCAGCTCCCTAAAACTTCCTAATGTTCCTATATTATTTTTCTCTTTTTTTGCAGGACTGAACTGATTTTCATTGTCTTCATTTGAAACTAAACATGGCATATGATGGCTACTTTCCCTAATTTTGAGTTGAAAGATAAGTTGTGCTGGGTTAGAAAGCTACTCAAGAAAGCAAAAGAAGCCAAATTTAGGTGTAACAGGTAGTGTTATAATAACTGATCACTAGTTAACAACTGATGGAATAACCACTCAGTGATGTTATAAGGATTTCAAGGAGTGTCAGGGAGATGCAGAGATCTTTGGAGAAGGAGGCTGTCATTATTGATCTTCTTAACATTTATCTCCTAACACAGTGAATGATACCAAATACATACCTAATGCATTTGTGTTCTTTATAGAGACATGTCAATGTAGATATACATACACACTGATTTCTATATAAAAACACACATAGAAAAAGCGAAGCACTAGGAAAACCAAAGCATTGCTTTTGCATCAAGACCTCCAAGCAGATCTGATAATTCAGTTACTATTAATGGTGACTATCTGCTATCATTGATGAACCTACATTGACACATCATAATTACCCAAAAGCCCATAGTTTACTTTAGGGTTCACTCCTGGTGGTGTACATTCTATGGGTTTGGACAAATATTTACTGACATGTAGCCGTCATTATAAAGATTAACAAATAGCTAACAACTAAATATAAGAATAAAACCATGGCCAAAAATGTTGTCTTTCTCTCCCTTGATGTTGGAGAACTCTGGGCAGAAGTGACTCCCGATCTAGGTGTCCTGGCTTTGGGCATCCAAAGCAAGACCGACAAAGCAAGGCATACAAATGCCTCTTGCATTTAACTTATGCAGATGACTTCAGCGGGGTTTAAATCATTTTTTAAAAACATGTTTTTTATTGATTTTAGAGAGAGAGGAAGGGATAGGGAGAGAAAAAAAACATAGATGTGAGAAACATTGATCGTCTGCCTCCTGCATACCCGCTACTGGGTACAGAGCCGGAAACCCAGGCATGCGCTCTGAGTAAGAATTGAATCACTGACCTTTTTAGTACATGAAACAATGCTCAACCAATTGAGCCACACCAGCCAGGGCAGAGTTTTAATCTTTATGCATTAATTTGGGAGTTTTCAAAAGACAGATTAATGAAACCATAGATCTTTACCAATTAGGCTTCTTCTTCATTGGTAAATATACTCATTAATTATTTGTAGACATAGTTTTGAGATTAGCCACAAACAATTCTTCCACAAAGTAATTTAGTTAGTGAATTAAAAATATCATGTGAGACTACAAGTAGCTGATTCCAAAGAACTGCTGAGTTGGGATGCCATGTATTAGCTTCATTATGCAAATAGGTGTCCCAAGAGAGCCATCCCAAAGACTATTAGCTTCCCTCACCTTTAATAACCTAAGATCTCCAGTTCCTGATGTGTGCAGATGAAAATATGTTCCGCCTGTGGGTAAAGATGTTATTAATGCATAATTCTTTAGCTTCTTTCCCCCTACACTAGAATTCTATTTTGGCAAACCTCTTGGGTTTGGTTGTCAGAGAGATAAAAGCCTGTAAGTATGGAAGTAGAATCTTGGTAAATTTAGAGGGCCTTGTTACTATTCCTGAACTGCAATCTTTACCTGTGAGGAATACTCCATCTCCCCTGCCCTGTTCAACAACTGATCCTATGGCAAATGATCCTGTGGCTCTAACTGGCACTTTTTAAAAACATGCCTTTTGTTTCTATCTGTAGATGTGTCAGAATTGCCAGTTAGCTTTCAGATTCAGTCTCTGTGCAGCAACAGATGATTTATAGGGAATGTTATTCTTGGGCAGATAGTGCCTTTATCTGGAAGAAAGTCAGCCATGGCCCTTGGCAGGCTCAGAGAGAGTATTACCATTTGGTGGCTACAATAGTCACTTCCAAAACTGAAATGCAATGCAATCGTACAGCCTTTTCAAAAGGTATTGTGCTTGATGCGGGTGTCGGTTGACATTGAGAAGGTGTGATAGTTCACAGGTCTAAAATAGTTACTAAAGGTATTCCCAGAAGTTAATCATCAGTAGTTTCAACCTTGGAAAAGTTCAAGCTTGCTACCAGAATAAATGATGGTTAATCCTCATAGGGGGGATTTTCCAGCTTTGCTGATATGGTAGTGTAATTAATTAGTGACTTATAAAGAAAATAAATTAAAAATGTTTGTTTTCCATCCTTTCTGCTCCTGAGTCCTGCTGGGTAGTGCCTGTCACAAGGAGGGGTTGAGGATAAAAAGGCAGACGGCCTTTCTTAGGAGAGCCCAATACCAAGAGTTTCAGTGTTAACCTAGAGCGTTTGGAACTTCTTGGCAACTTGATTCATCTCATGTTGGTGGCAATATATGGCTGAACAGTGACTGAAAGGTGTACTACTTTTGTGTGTCCCAGGTACTTAAAAAAGTGCCAAAAGGACAACAAATAAGTTTCATTAAAAATTGATCCAGCATTTTGGGGAAAGATGGTTTATTTCTTTTCTTGTCTACTTTAAATACTTTGTTGTACTTCATCCAAAATTTTCTTATTTTTTTAAAAATATATGCTACATTATCTTTTTGTTCACCTCTCTCCAAAGATCTGTTCTTTGGAAATCTCTGTGGCCATAATTCTTCAGATATTAAAGAATATAGTACCTTCACACCATCCTCTATTTCTCTGTTCCAGTGCTTAGTATAGCTCAAACAGTTTCCAAACTGTTCCAAAGTCTGAGTTTCCTTCAAATGACTCTTTTTGTGACTCTTTGATTTCTGTTTTTCTTTCACTCATAGTTTCTTATTCGTTTGCTAGTGGGTCTTTTTCCAACAGGGCCTGTTTGTTTGTTTGTTGTACTCTAGATTCTCAGCCTTTAAGACTCATTTCTTTACTCTTCTGATGTCTTTCATGCCCTGCAACATGCTTGCTCAGCCAAATGTGTTCATAGAACATCTGTAGCTCTCTGTGCGGTTTCTTCTTAGTAAGTGAGGCATTGACAGGTCTGATAATTTCCCTATGACCATACAGTGGATTACTAGAAGAGTGAGAATTGTAATTCAGGTCTTCTGATTTCCAAGAGAAAATATGATCCAAGTGAACTCCCACTATTAATATATGGCCCCTAGATCCGCAGCAGCAGTGGCCTTGTTTGGGAACTGGTTAGAAGTGCAGATTCTCAGGCTCTGCCCCAGACCCACAGAAAGCATCCACATTTTATCCAGGTTCAAGGTGATGTATATACACATTAAAGTTTGAGCAGCTTTGAACTAGACCTCTCACTATTGAAGGACAGCTCTCAAACAAACGGCATAGCATTGGTAAGTTTACTTTGCATCTGTGAGATTTCTCTGAGTCCTGGCTGCCCTGATTGAAGTACGTGAGCAACACAAGCCTTGGCCTTGGTTTCTGTATCTGTGTTTGTCTGATCTCTATTCTGGAATTTGGTTTCAGATAAGCTGCACTTGTAGAGAATTTTAAGTAGCTAATGACAAAGCAAGTGGAACATCCTTTTCTAGGCAATTAGTTTTCTCTGTGCTTATTTATTTGTAGTTTGCTGATTCAATTTAGTAGTATTTGCCAACTTGTTTGCGACTACAGAGGCATCAGAGTTTTAAATGTATTTAGTTGACATCTGTTTCTTAGAATATATTGTCTGCAATTTTCCTAGCACAGAGTGAAATATACCCAAGTGCTTTGTGGGGCATTTCAATATCCAAAATGATTTTTATTGTTTTCCCAAACTGTAATAAAAGAGGTGTTATCTCCTTCATTCCCCTGACTGGATTTTAAATTTAGAGGAAGACCAGCACATGCATTTGACAGCTGGAGGTGTAAAGCAAAAGTTACTTGATATCAGCATTGAAATGAATCACTGGCATAGGAAACAGTTATGAATATTTTCTGGGGGAGAGAAAGTGTTGTCAGATTTAACCACTATCATATCAGTTTATGTATAAGGTGCACATCCAAGCTTAGGATTTCACAGGACAAAAGTAGAGTAATTGTGAAAAATGGGTTATAAAGCAATTTTCAGGTAGAAAAGAAAGAAGCAAATGAAAATGAACCTTGAGGGATCAAAAACACTTTTGAATATTTTTTATTTTTTCCCTATTTTTCATTTCCACATAAACAACCTTTTGATTTGAAAGACTATCAAGAAGGGATTGTAATTTGAGGCATGCCAGAATCCTACAAATTGATGCATAGCTCAGTGTATGCATGCATTTGACATTAAATGTGCTTCATGTTCCTGAATGCTTCCACCATCTGAGAGTAGACCCTGGAATGTACATTTTTCAAGAGGATATGAGACAATCCGGGTTATTGTATAGACGGGAAGCCTCTGCCCAACATTTCTTGAACCCAGAATCAGTATTACCGTTGCTGAACACTGTGGCAAGTCTCAGCAAAGCCATTTCCAGAGGCTCATATTCTGTGATTTTTTTTAACTCCAAAGGCCTGAAAATTAGGGTAAGAGGTCCAATGATAACCACTCCCACCTAATATTCACCAAGACCTAATATTTATCACCAGTCCTATCTATAATTTTGTGGAGAGCCTGAATGTGACTCAGGCCTTCAGACAAAGCTCACAAGTATAAGGCTCTAATGATTAGAAATGTGCAGAAAAGATATCCCTCCCCCCAAACCTGGCATAAAATATAGTTCTTCTTAGTCACACAAGTTTAACCCACTTCACTAATTCATAGCCAATTAGGAAACAGATGAGCAAAATAAGCAACCCAGCAACACCATGCCTGCAAAATGGGGGCAGGAAATGATGGTTGATGTGACCATCCACACCTACCCCCCTCCCAACTTGGACTCATTACTCCGTGTCCACAAAAAAGAAAGTAAAGTCATCCAGAGATGATTTGAGACTCCGGCCATCAGCTGGCTGGCAGCTGTCCTCACACATCCTCACTGCTATGACCTTCTGGAGAGAGAATTCTCCTCCCCCAACCTTACTTCCCAGCACTGAAGATTTATTGCTGGAGCCTGCTAACATCCTCCGAACTTATCCATGATGATAACCTTACAATTACAGAAAGTTATGCAACTTCTGGAAGGCAAGATAAAGATGTATCTTATTTCCACTTTGCTATATTGATGAGTTTACCTTTCCTTCAGTTTTGAAATTCCTAAGCTGTGAGTGAAAGCATGTTCTTTGACATTTGCAGAGGTGCTATTGTTAGCTCAGTCTTTATTGTTTAGGAAGTACAAATTTATGCTATTTGAGAGAAAAATTGAAAACTCCCTGGTGTTTATGCTAAATTTATATACAAGTTCACATTAGAAAAAAGAGGATTGTCTTAGTACCTGAAGTGATATTTCTGTTTGAAATCTAAGTAAAAAATTCACAGTGATTCCCAGCAGCGTACAACTCATGACTTCTATATATTTCACATTGGAGAGAGAGCCTAGAATATTTTATTTCTGGGAATTACCTGCTACTGACTTTTGAAAATTGAAGAAATCATGTGTGTTTAATTGTACCTGCATTGCAAAAACAGCCTGGGTATAATTTTAAGGCATTCTACAGAAAAAGCATTTTAGAAGGCTTAAAGTTTTATCTTGCTATATTATGTTCTCTTTTGAAGATTTCCATACACCTTTGAAATATCAGGGTCCTGTGTTCCTGTGAGTGAAATGTTTCATGCTCATTTATGTTCCAATATTGAGGAGAGGTTTAAATGCTGAATTAAAGAATATGCAAATATAATTGTCCATGTTATGCCATATGCCATAGTGGAGTATAGGTGACTTATTTCATTCATTCATCAAAAAGTATTGAGTAGGTGCTTGTATATATTATTTTCTTTCTAGGCCCTGAGAATACAGCATTCTACAGGGAAAAAAGAATTCCCTGCTTCTATGAGTTGTACTTTCTGGTATGAGAGTCAGAGAATAAGCAAATAGATGGTGATGAGAGCTATATAGAAACTTTAAAGCAGGATAAAAGAGAGAGGCTGGAGGTTATTTTAGATAGTGTGGTCAGGGAAAATAAAATTTATTTTTTAGAAATATTTTTTTATTGATTTGAGAGAGGAAGGGTCGGGGTAGAGAGAGATAGAAACATCAATGATGAGAGAGAATCAATGATTGGCTGCCTCCTGCATGCCCCCCTGCTGGGGATAAAGCCCACTACCCAGGCATGTGTCCTCACTGGGAATCAACCTGGTTCATAGGTTGATGCTCAACCACTGAGCAACACCAGCAGGGCTGATTTTAATTTTTTGTTTCATCATTTAAACATGTAATCAATATTTTACATTCTTTTCACTCATTTTTTTTCCAAAATCTGGTACATGTTTTATACTTATAGCATGTCTCACTTCAGAAATTTTATTTGGAAATAATTGATTTGTGTTTTGACTTTATAAAATTTATAATTGATAAGGAAGATTGATATATTTGTGTTGTTCAAACATACCTAAGGGTTTTCTGGTAATTAAATTAGTACATGTTGTACAATTTAAATTTAAATTAATGAAAATTAAATAAAATGAGAAATTTAGTTCCTCAATCTCAGTAACCATAGTTCAAGTGTTCAATAGGCCCATATAGCCAGTGGCTGTTGTATTGGATAGTGAGAAGCTGAGTGGCTATAAAAGAACAAATTAATTGGAGAGCTGGCCAGAGGCCAGAGACAGAGAGCTTAAAGTTATGGGAAAATGTTTGAATTTCATTCAGCTTGAGATAGAAAGTCTTTGAAAGCATATGAATGGGTGAGTGACATGTTCTGATGTATGCTTTAAAGAGATCTCTTCAGTAGGAAAGAGAATGAAAGCATGGAGATCTGGTAGGAGATCATTAGGTAGTTAGGAAAGGGATGAAAGAGGTGTACCCTAGATAACCATGGTGCAGGAGTGAGAAGTTGTTGGTTTCAGGGTGTATTGTGATGGTAGAGTTAACAATACTTGCTACTGGATTATTTGCAGGGTAGGCACAAAGAGGATAAGGTGACTCCTAGATTTTAGCCTGAGCAACTATATGAATGGCAGTGCTACTGATGAGATGGGAATGGTCAGATAGAAGGGATTTTGAGGGCGCATGATTTGGAAAAATTAACTTTGATTTGTCCATTAGCCTTTCAAGTTAATTGCTAAGTTTGGAACTCGTTGGGAAAGGTTGGAGCTGGAGACATGGATTTGGTGGTTACCACATAGATGGTATTTAAAGTCATCTGGATGAGATCATCCAGACACTGAGGGTACACAGGAAAAAGAAAAAAAAATATGAGAGGTGAATCCCAGGGCACTCTAGAATTTAGATATTGGAAAGATGAGGAGAAGCCAGCAAAGGATATTAGGATGGATGGATGATGATGTAGGAGGAAAACTGGGAGAATGAAATATCTTAAAACCAAGTGTAGCTGTCTGTTTTGGCAAGAAAAAGGTGATGCACTCAAGTAGAGTATTTGAAGAGAGCTTAATAAAGGGAATTTTTATTACAGCGTGATCACAACATAGAGAAGGACTAAGGAAATAGTTGAGGTACCCAAGGGGTGAAAATGGGGTTACCACAGCTGGGCCTGAAAAGACAAGAAGAGAAAGAGAGAACGAGAGAGAGAGAGAGAGAGAGAGAGAGAGAGAGAGACAGAGAGAGAGAGACAGAGAGAGAGAGACAGAGAGAGAGAGAGACAGAGAGAAAGAGAGAAAGAGAGAGAGAGAGAAAGAGAGAGAGAGAGAGAGATCTGCTGAAGAGTTGAAGAGTCACCTAACCAAAATTGTGACGCTGTGCTGAAGGATACCAGTCCATAGCAGCACTGGAAGGAGTAATTAAGATGTTGATGATCCAACTTCTGATTTCTTCCATCTTTCAATGTTCTGCCATTGGACAGATTGATCCAGAAGCCAATCAGGAGGAGCCCTGTGGGGTGAGCAGTGGTAAACACAGAAAAGTAGCACTGGGGTTCTGCGTATTTCAATAGGATGAATATATCCAAAACAACTGGTGCTGTAGGGGACATGCATATATCAAGGGAAACTAATTTTGAATGCCTAGTATATGCTCATATCTTCCTTCCTCTCATGGCCTACTAGACATCTCTAGTTGGATGCCTCCAAGGCACTTTAAACTTAACCTGTTCAAAAGTCTATGATCACCTCCCCCTTTCCCAAACCTCTTCTTCCTCCTGCATTTGCTATCTGCTTCAGTGACCCCACTAACAGAGCCATTAAGCAAGGAATCTAAGAGTCAGTCCCAGCTACAATATTCCTTTCAATTCGTCTTCCTGTTTGACTTGCAAACTTATCTTCTGTTTTCCTCATCTTCTAATAACACTGTCTTAGGTCAAGCTCTCAACATTTCTCACCTGGAAATAGACTTCTACATCTGATTTATTCCGCCTCAAATTTTTCAACGATGCTTTCGGGAGAGTTATGATCGAAAATACAGATCTGCTCTGCTAACCCCTTTCTATTCTCTCTCCCATGAGACTTCCTATGGTACACACAGCCTCCGTGACAGGACACCTGCCTAACCTCCTCATGCCTCCTAGCTCTTCCTGTTTCCTCAGCCTCCTCCTCCTACTTAATTTTGAGCAATAACAAATCATGCCTGTGTCCTCCAGCACACCCCATTTCTGCAAGCTCATGCAATTTGATTGGACTGTCTTTCATCTAGACTCCTTTCCACACCCATTTTCTTTCCCTTCCAAGCTTGGTTAAGTTTTCCTTCTAAAGAACATCTGCCTCAAGACAAAAGCTACATTACTCTTATGTGTTCTCTCTGTTCTTTGGACAAACTTTCAATTTTTTTGCCCGTATATATGACATGGTTATTATTACTAATTTATATGTCTGTCATCACTTTCTAGGAAGTCCATTGCTTGAGTGGTGAAGCTGTAGATTTTTCATCTTTGCATTTTTGCAACTGGCAACTTCCTAAAGTTTGAGCTGTGGAATTATTTTAAGATATTGGGCAAACTAGTTCTAGATGAGGACTGAAGTAAGGATGAAGTGGGGACTACGAGGAAAAAGAATTCCCAGGTAATCTGATATTGGTATGAAGTGTTCCAAGCTCAGCAGAAAGCCAAAGTCTGGGTAGAAATAACACAGACTGAGGCTAATGCATTCAGGAAACCTCCTGTGTGAAGGATGGTCTTTAAAGTCTCTTATCATACTTTGTGTAACTTCCCTCCTATTGTGTAATATCATAGTTTGTGTTCTTTACCAGAAAAGCCTGCCAGCTGTCTTCTCCATGTGGTTTACTGTGTACTTAAGTTCTTCTAGACACAATTTTCCAAAGGCTGTACTAAACACTTGACTTATAGCGCCTCATTTAATCCTTCTAATGTCCAAGCCATTACCTGCAGAGGCAGCAAATATTTCTGGTTAGAACCGTGGACTCTAGCCAGGTTGCCAGACCCTGGAGCAGGTTATTTAACCTCTTTGGGTCTCAGGGTTTGCATCTTTAAAATGGGGTTATTAGTAGCACTTACCTTACATGACTCTTATGTACATCAATAAATCAATATTTATAATGTGCCTAAGACTGCCTTGAACATACCAAAAGCTATGCAAATGATTGTTAAAGAAATTTTACAATTTCTCCTTAATTTCTTCATCTTTCTTTTATACTTTCCTTTCACCAAACCAAGTTTTTTTTTTTTTTTCACAGCTTCTCTCATGAGTGCTTTTTCCCCAAATCACTCATAATGGGGTTGATTATAATTTACTATTTATGGAGACTTCTGTAAAGGTCTAATGAAATTACATCTACACACATAAATACATATAAGTTAAAAGCTATACAAGGTTATAGCCATGTTAAATGAACAATAGTGATTGCAGTAATAGCAAATGAAAAGTAGCTTCTATACCTGGCCCAATCTCCTAGCCACTCTAGTAACCTCCATAGGAGGGCCATGTCCACCATCACTGTCTGATTCATTTGGGGGTGTCCCTAGAGCCATATATGACATTTTCTCCTTTACCAAATATGAAGAAATATAGACAATGAATGTCTGGAATCCATTTAAGGTCTGGAATTCTTCAATCATCTCCCTGTCATGATTAAACACATTCAAGTATTACATGACACACAAACTAGTAAGACCACATGTTAAATCACGGCTTTTGTCTGAATATATATTAACTCCCGGGAATATGTTAATTTCTACATTGCTTCCTTTTCTCCCTTCTGTCCCACCCATACCTACCCATCCTTCCTCTTTGCTCAACTAGCATCTCAGGACTCTAAATGATTCCACATTTTATATCCTAGGAGTTCTCCTTTACCTTTTGCTAATCCTATATCTTCTACAAAGAAATTATGAAAACAATTAGGTCATTTTTAAACTTACCCAATTCATGCTTAATGCTTATTTTTAAATGTACTTCTACTTATGATTTTAACAGTTGGTTGATAGTTTCATAATCTGATTAATCTGAAATTTGAAAACTATTATTTTGACATTCTTAAAAATTATTCTTTGAAAATGGAAGATGGGATTTAAGTTTATTTATCAAGTTAGATTTTCCTTTGACTCAAAAGATCACTCTGAGTCTTTTTTGCAGCACTATGCAATTTGTGCTGAATCTTTTCATTTAAATGATATTGCAGTAGGAAGAAAAAGGTCAGAGACCAGAAGGAGAACAACAGGCAAATATCACTTGAGATAATGTTCAGACAGATCTTTTTGGAGTTAACAGGCTTTAATTCTGAATCTATTCAACAGCGAGTTTTTTTTTTTTTAAGTCTGTCACCCATTTTGATGATTATGATATACTTACAAATAAATCACAGTTGAATTCATAGGCCCCAATTATTTATTGTAAAGAAATGAACATGGCAATATGCTTTCTATGCCTTTCCAATTAGAGTTCAGATCAATTTATCTTTGTGAAGATATTGCCTAGTGGAATTTAAAAAATATATTATGACATGTTATTGGAGCCAACTAGCTGGAACACAAGGTTCCCGAGACTCAACATTCATTATTTATCCATTTATACTAATAAACCTTTATATCCCACATGTCCCCTGCTCAGATTTGAATGGAGCTTCAGAAGCACAACCTGTTTTAAATTTATGACACAACAGCAATTGCTTATGACAAAGAAGAATGCCATAGAAGTACATCCATTTCCCCCCCCCCCACAGAAAGACAAATAATAAGATTTTAAAAAAAGAGAGGGCATGTCTCTTCCTTAGAAGAAAAATTAGTCTTAAGAAAAAGAAACTCAAAGATCATAAACCATAAAAAAGAAAGAAAAATTGCTTGGGGGCTGCAAGATGAGATTGAGTCGTAATATAGAAGTTGCTGGTCTTTTCCTACCGAAAGGTAGAACCAATTGATTTATGAGTTACAACTCAAAGCTTGCTCCCCTCCTCCTTCTCCTTCTTCTCCCCTCCCTTTGCTACTTGGGAAGGGAATGTAGATACTAGATGGCCTGTCTCTTTAGATTTGCCACACTGTGTCTTAATTATCAGTGCTGGAAGATCAGGCAGTGGTATTTTCTAACTTCAAAGCCTTCAACAGCTCGAGCAGCATGAGGAGGATTAGATGTGCCAGGATGCAGAGTGACAACAATATGGTGTCTTCATATTTTAGGACTGTCAGCTCATTTTTTATTTGTGGCACATCAAAGTGAAAATGAGGACACAAGGAGGGTTTTGCTCTTTGTTATTCTCTTCTTAAGTGACAGCAATACCTTCCAATTCAGTGCCCAGGCCCGAGTACTTAAACAATTCTTTTGATTTTTAATATGTCTCCTAGTTACAGAACTTGGAAAAAGCAGCTATTGACAATGAATTGGAAGAGGAAAGCAGCATGCTTATGTAGAAACATGATTAGGGATTCCAAGATGTTTGGAGCGATATAAGAACTATAACTATTGCTGGAGAGTAGTGAGTAATAGCAAAGTAACAGTGATGATAATGATAATAGGAGCAGTAGTGACAGCAGCAGCAGCTAATATTTATTGAGTGCTTACAAGTTGCCAGGCTTTGTGTTAATCACTTGTATACACGATGAACCTGAGGCTCAAAGAGGTGGAACAGCTTGCCTAGTAGCATACAGTGTGGCCTGGAATTATGATTCTAACCCAGGCCATTGGACTCAGAGCCCATTCTCATGACTATAAATAGTTCAGTGAAGGCTTATCTTAAATAGAAATTAGGTTATGAATGTAGCACATAGGGAAAAACAGCATAAGTGGTCAAAAGTACTCCCAAGTGCTATTAAATTGATCATGAAATAGAGCATACTTTTCAATTTCTGAGTGTGTCCATACAACGTCCTAATAATATTTATGTAGATATTTAATAACTAAAAGAACACAATAACAAGATGCAATTTTAGATTAATTTTTAAAGTACCAAAACATGACAAACATACTTAGGTACATTTGCATATATAATGCTGGTATGTAACATGACTTCAGTTGACTATGAAAATGATGATAATGGCTGTGGGTTTCTCTGTTTGAAAGGAGGCTACATTATAAATAGGCTATCATCCTTGTATTTGGGTGGATTTACACCCTCTTTTACCAAGGAAACACACTTCCCCACTAGTCCAATGAACGGTGTAACCTGTGGCTCGGAAGTAAGGGCTTTGGGAGATTAAAATACTATAGTCGCTTGATTTTACCTCCTAAGTGCCTTGGTTTACTATCACAACAACTATTTGTGCTTAGAAATATTTTAGATCCATAGAGTAAATAGACATTTAAAAATGGTTAAATAGCTTGTCCAAAGGCACACAGGCACTAAGTTGCAGGGATTTGCTAGGACATCCTTGGAAAATCTTGTTCCTGTTGTCTTTTCTCTAGGTGCCAATCATTCCTTCATTTGTGAAAGAGATGTGCTTGATAAATTGCTACCAGGAGAGTGACTGCCACCAGGATTGGTCTCTGATTCTCCAGGGATTCCCCATAGGTGTCAGGAAGGGGAGGGTATAATGGCAGGACATGTTCAGCAAAACATTTCTATCTTGTCCTATGTCATGATAAATTATGCATGCTGGTTGCCTTGAATATTTCCATTTGAGAAGAGAGGACACCCACCTCTGGGCATCCAAACTGAGAAGGGAATAGTTTTTCTTGGAAGTCATCACTGCCAATCGCCCCTGGAATAAAAGAGGGAGTTCGTTTCCATGGACCCCCAGAGAAGTGGAGAACAGGCCGGTCCACAGACTTGACATATTTCTCTTTCTGCTCTTCCTAATTGAGGGCTAGGGAAAGCTTCCCTGTCTAGGCTTTTGAAAGGAAAAGAAAGAAACCTCACAAGCAGAGGGCTGAGAAACCTAAGTAGATAATATCTGACTATTTCTTTCTTAACACACTCTTGGAAAATTAAAAAAGACTTTTTAGAAAAACCCTTGTGACTGATGGCTGCCCTTGGAGTTTTGAATACTTCACTCGTGACCTGATAAGAACCACTTAATTATTTCCAACAAAAAGGAGGATGTTACCCACAAAGTGTGTGTTGTCTGCCTCCTGGCCCATTGATCTTTCGTTGTACTGCTCTGTCTCCCCCAAACCCTTGGAGGGGTCTCCAGAGGAGGCACACCCTTGTGGAGGGGGCTCATTAGGGAAGGATTCATAGTAACCAAGATAGGTTTGTGTACAGATAACTCTCAGAACCTATGCGTTAGAATCACATTTCTCTGAGGGCATGGGTGGGTAATAGTGTTTGTAATACACACAAACACACACACAATGTATATTTTAAATCAATTGACTATTAGCTCCTTTTCGTTAACCTAGGTTTCCCAGGGTTAAATCAATCCTATCATCCTCAGTTTAGGACACATTATCATTGGTCTAAATAAGACTCTTTTCCTGTTTGTTTATTTATTTTTTATCTCCATTCCCTTTTCTACTTTCCTCACCATGGCCACTCATTCTAACATGTGATCATTAAGTATGCATTGTATTTTGGTTGCATGCATTTTTTGTTTTTACAAGTGGCCTTGGAGATGTCATTCTGTTTTATACTTATTGTCTACTTTATACTATGTTGGTTGGATTCATCCACGTTACTTCTGTTTCCTCGTCCACCATGGTGTCCATGCACCACTTTTCACCTATCCATTGCCTCCAGTTTCCACCACCATTAACAGCTGTCATAACCGTATTCATACCTGTTCATTTGTAGACGTGCTTTATAATTTCCTGGAAATCTCCACTTGGGAGCAGATTTTCTGAGTCAGAGTGTAAATCTATACCAAGTACCATCAGGCTGCCACCTAGAATAGCTACACAAGTCTATACTCCCATGACAATATAATTTATCTTAGTTTAAATGTATAATTCTCTCCAATTATTTGATATTGATGCTTTTTAATTTATTTTTTGTTAATCCCCAGTTGAGGATATTTTTTTCTGTTGATCTTTAGAGAGAGTGGAATGGAAGGAGGGAGGGAGGGAGGGAAGGAGAGAGAGAGAGAGAGAGAGAGAGAGAGAGAGGGAGAGAGAGAGAGAAACTGATGTGAGAGAGGTATCTATTGGTTGCCTCCCACACATGCCCTTACCTCACCAGGACTGGGGATCTAACCTCAAATCCAGGTACATACCCTTGACCAGGAATGGGGCTCACTACCGTCCAGTGCACAGAATGATGCTCTAACCACTGAGCACCACAGCCAGGGTAATATTGAGGGTTTCTTGCATGTACTTTTGTGCTCTTTGTGGACATTCTCTGCTGTAATTGGACATTTATATTTGCCCATTTTCCTATATTTACTCCTAATTTTTGCTTTTTTGTTTGCATTTGTAAAAGTTCTTTGTTAATTTGAAAAATCATATCTGTATCATCTCAAACTTCCATTTATCTTTTGGGTTTCCTCATGAGATCCTCCCTTGCATCCACCGAATAGCAAGAACAGCTAAAGGCATGTTCTCCCTCTTCCCTTGCAACCAAGTGCACAAGGGAACCCAATTCTAGACAATGAAATATAACAAACACATTTGTTTTCCTGGTAAAGGAGATGAAGGTCATTGCTGGTTCTTGCTTGCCCTTCTTGTTCCTTGGATCCCTGTGTTGGATTGTCTATTGTTAACTCAATTCCATTTTCTCCCTTCCATACCTTTCTTGTACTGTAGGCTCTGTCAGCCTGGGAGTTGCCTTTCTCAGAATTCCTGCCACAAGGGTTTCAGTTTAGGGTCTGTAGTCTCATGAAATTTGGAAAGTAGATGAGAAACAGAAGCCATTTTATTGGTCCTTTGACAACAGTGAACAGATACATGAACTTCAGCAGAGAAGAGAATTTTACAATGGTTCCAGTCAGTTGTTTTTTTTTTAAAGAAGTGCACTGAGGCTGAGCAGTGCATCATGGTCAGTGTTTTCTGTGGTTCCTAGAGCTTCCTAACCCCAAAGCTAGCTGCAAACCCAGAATCAGCAAGGACTTATGCAGACCTCTATTCCCCCAGACACCCTCCCAACAATTCCATAAGCACTAAATTCCCTGTAGTAAAATCTCTTTTCTGTTTAAAACACCCATGAAGGTTTGTTTTCCCAAACAGCCTTTTCTGATACAAACAAAAAATATGATGCCAGGCCCTGCAAACACCATTCAGTCAACAACCCTGAAGCAATATTCCAACATGCTGAGGATGCTGAGATGGAAAGATAACAGGTTCTTGATGACATTATTGAACCATTGCAGCAGTTCTAGACTATATTACATTTTCCTTGCTTTTTATATGAAGAAAAATAAAATATGTTTGTTTCAGCCATAGTAGTTGAGCTTTCTCTTAAGTCTAGCCAAAACATCCCTAGTATTTACACTCAATTTCTCATCTGTAAAATAGGTCTCGAGTGCAGGTTAGAATGTACTTGGCATGTAGTGGCCACTTAAATATTTGTGATTAATATTGAATTATTTTCCTAGTCCTCAAGTTAAAAGTAAGCTATATTTATTCTTCTAAAATAAAAATCCCAAGGAGGAGAATTCATATAAATAGAATATGTTTTTCTACATTCAAGCCTGGCTATTTAGTTAAGTTAGTGAATGCCAAGTGATACAATTTTTGGACGACTCCTCTCTATTGCATTGACAAATAGAATTAGTGAGCATTACCTAGAGGTCCATCTGGGAAGTACCCACCATATCCTGAAAACAGACGGGAGAGATTGGGCTTGAGAGAGCCCTCTGCAATGTAAAGAAAACAAATGTTAATGTTATGGGTATAAATGTCTTTCCTAATGGAATGTTCTATAAATATTTCTCATTTTATAATAACTTTTAAAAAATAGGGTGACCATTTATAAATGCCCTACTGGGGACAAAAGAAACAAAAAGTTGATTACATCTTATCAACAGAGGATAACCGGGAAGTCATTATGTTCCTCACTGTTTTATGAATCCAACACTCTAATCAACATTTTTTTTGGGGGGTGTCTGCTTTCTTCACTCAGTGGTTTTACATATTTAATGTCTTTAATATGGATAGGTATTTGGCTTGTCTAGTTTTTCTCACTGTGTTTATAAATCAAGATCATCAGTATCACAGAACAAACAAAAGATAAATATTATGATAAAACATAAGTGAGATATGAAAGAACATTTTCAAAGGTACAATACTAATGAAAAACAAAAACACATTGTTTTTTTCCAGAGTGATTTCTATGCTCACACAGAATATTTCCAAATTGGTTTCGCTCTCATGATACTTCAGCATACAAAGATGTATTAATATTTTGTCTCTGGACTCTTGAAGTTACTTAGATTTTCAAATCAAGCTTTACCTTGTTTAAGGTCTATGAAAATAAGGTTGTTTTGTTAAGTGCCCGTGCTGAGATGTCATAATTATCTCTGCATCACTGTTATAATCTGAAATTTCTTCAAAATTGTTGGCTTTTAACACAGGATTTACATATCTTCTAATAGCAATATAAAATGCATTGGTAAGTGGCCCTCTATTTTATTCTTACCATCATGAACAACATTCTGGTCTCAGCGGACTGACACCATATTGACAAACCGCTGCAAAATTGCTCATCCACTGAACCTGGGAGATAAAATGGCTGAGTGACAGGTGGGACTTTAATCAGTTCCTAGGTAAAAATCAAGATTGGATTTTGATGAGGGGATTTCTTGGTCCCTGGTGGATTCAATCCCCCTTTCAATATACTGGAAAACCATTTTTTTGGCCATGTTTGATTTTCATTATTCCCCATCCCTGTCAATGTTTTCTGCAAGGGCATGTCTCCTCACTGGTTTTCCCTAACTCTACACCTAACCGCATGGTCTGAGGGGAAATAAAGAGTTAAAAGTGTGTGTGTGTGTGTGTGTGTGTGTGTGTGTGTGTGTGTGTGTGTTAGAGGGGCGGGGAATTAAATGCCTAAGCCCCTGTGAAATTTTATTTTGAAGACCTACTGTTATTTTTGCCAGTGGTTCTTTGCAAAAAGAAAGAGAAAAAAGAAAGAAAAAAAAAGGTTGTTCCCAGACAGTTCCCATCAATTCAGATATGCCTCCTCTTCAGTGCAGTGCTTGCCGGATTACCGGAGAGTTGATCATTTTAACATTCAATTTAACTTTCTTATATTGTTGAAATTCCTGCAGCAATAACATTTCCTTTATTTCCTAAACCATTTCTCAACAAAAGTCACTGGGGGAGAATTTCCTGAATAATACAACAAATTCGTTCTCTGTTTCTTTAAGGGGTTCTGATGGGTTAAGGGCTTTCTGTAGAAAAATCCCTACAAAATCATGATGCCCCCCTCTTTCTCCTCTTCATGTTTCTTCAGTAGGAACCTGAAAGGCATTCAATGGGTTGCTGTGTGTAATGGGGCAAAAATTCATATGTTGAAGTTCTAACCCCTCAATATATCAGATTGTGGCTGTATTTGGAGATAGAGCCTTTAAAGAGATCATTGTGGTAACATGTGGGCCTATATAGCTGGACCATAATCCAATACAGCTGGCATGTTTTCAAGAATAGATTAGGACACAGACACAGAGGGAAGACCATGTGAAGACATAGGAAGAATATGGTCATCTATAAGCCCAGGCGGGAGGCCTCAGGAGAAACCAACCCTGATAAAATTTTTATCTTGGACTATGGAGAAAATAATTTCTGTTCTTTAAGCCACAGTGACTGTGGTACTTTGTTATGGCAGCCCCAGCAAACCTACGCACCCTGGGCAGCTATACTGAAAGTTTAGGTGCAGAGAGCTTCATGGATGATGGAAACACTACAGTGATGGGCAAATCAGAAAAGATATATATTATATTGCCTCTACTGATATGAGTGCGTGGGGCTGTGCACCTCAGTGCATTCAGAGCAGTAGGAGAAATTGAAGAGCATCTTGGCATTGCTGACACAAGTCCAGAAGTTTATGCTGCCAAGAATTAATCCACCTTTACTCATGAGGTTAATTTACTTTTAAAAAAGCAAACTAACAATCAGTTTTTAATTAGCTGATACTGGAATGCATGTGAGAAAAATAGCCATGCATTGCTCAACCCTAGTCCTCTCCCCTTCCCCATAGCATTCACCTTCAACTCTTCTAACTGGGTTCTCTATTAACTTCATATTTTAAATAACATGTTTATATTCTTATTTTATTCATTCAATAAATATTTAATGAGGTGCAGTTCTAGTTATAGGTACCCAGCAGTGAACAAGATAGTAAAATTTCACTGCCCTATAGAACTGATATTTTGTTGGGGAAAGAAACAATGAACAAAATACATATTAAATTGTAGAAGATGTGATAATACTTAGGTGAAAAATAAAGCAGGTCAGAGGGATAGGAAGCGTTGAAATGAGGGATGCAATTTTCAATAGGAAGAATGATCAAAATAAGAACGTGCTGCTTGAATTTAAAAATACACAAAAAATTGACTGTGAGGCAAGGGAGTGACTCATAAAGATATCTGAGGGTGAAGATTCCAGGTTGAGAAAACACAAAATGCAAAGCTCCTTAGGGAGGGGAGCTATGATGTGTTATAGAAACAAGCATAGAGAGGAAACAGAGTGCCATGTGGCTAGAGAGGACAGGGGTGTGCATGAGGACAGATGGTTTAGGGCTGTGTGTGAACACAGGTCCTTGATCCTGCTCAACTATGCCAACTGTTGGAGCACAGGTCTCCTGCCAAGGACATGGACACTGAGTATTAGACGAAGAAGACATGAGACATCGTAGGTACATACAGGAGAGACCTTATTGTAGAACTAGTAGCCATTGCTACTACAGGAGCCATCAGACAAAGTAGGTCTTCATAGTAGCCCCACAGAAGCAGCTGCACAAAGCGGCCCAGCCCACTTGGCTGGTCAGTGGCAATTTATATACATGCTCAAATAAAAGAGGCCTTGTGCCATTTCGTGATGCTTGTGCTACATTAACATAAACAGGTTACATCCTCGTCTGCATGCATGCATATGGAAAATTGGCATTGATCTTCCAGTGAACTTGAACTCTGATTAGGGTTCCCATAGGCCATGTGCCCATCAAGGCCTTAGTTCTCACTCTGAGAGATGGGAGCCTTTGGAGGTTAATGAACAACGGAGTAACAAGATAAGACATCATGCTTAGATTTCTGAGAAGCCACTGGCTGCTGGAATGAGAACAGATGGAAAAGGGCAGGGCTGGTAGAAAGTGCTAAGATGCTACTGTAAAATATGGCCTCCAGGTAAGAAATGGTGAAACTTGGGGCATATTTTGAAGGTAGAGTTGGTAATATTAGCTGACATATTAGATATAGGGTACTTTATAAAGAGGTGAGTCAGGGATGACATTTGTGCTTTAGCTACCTGGAACAGTGGGATTTCCACAAGCAAAATGGGGTGAGATTTTAGAAAAAGCAAATTTAAGAGAGAAGAGCGAAAGTTCAGTTTACACATGTTGGTTTCCTTGGACAGTCATTGTTTATTCTGTCATCATGACATAATTATCAACAGCTTCCTTTCACTCTAAAGGCACCTCTGTTTGGTGATACATGGTCACCTTGCAGTTAGACATTTGAGAGGGAATCTCAAGGAGACAGGAGAGTGTGGGGTTTAGGGGCAGTCTGTGCTATGTACAGACCTTCAGATCCTTCAACATCTATCATGTGCCCATCAAAATAGGTTTAGAATACATACATATTTAGACACATGACTTCTATCTTCCATTAGAGATTTCACTCACTGGGTACCCCATTTTTTAAAGCACTTAACCAATACAATGAGCACCTTTAGGTGTCAGGCTCTGTTCTAGGGAGGTTATAAATGTTAATTCACTTTATCATCTTGACAGTTTTATAGAGGAGAAGTTTTATAGAGGAGAAAACTGGCTGTAGAAACTTACATTGAAAAAAATGTACATTTCTGTGAATTTCAAATATATTTTCCCACTTCCTTTCAGATCCCAGATTCCAGTGTTTCTGCTCAGAAGTCATTTTCATCATTACTATTTGGTAAGTAAGCTTTTTTTTTCTTTCCTTTAATGTCTTGTCCCCTGTTTTCTAAAATTTCATGAGATGGTCCTTGGTGCCAGGCATTTTAGTCATTTGCTGTGTCTCCACGATTTGAAGACTCACGTCTTTCAGTTCTGGGAAGTATTGAATTACTTCTTTGATAATTTCTTCCTCAGAATTTGTTCTTTCTTTTACTTTTTTTCCTTTCTCTGGAACACATACTATTGGATTTCTTGAGTTGATATAATTTTATCATTTTTATTTTATGATCTATCTTTTGCTCTAATTTTTGGAGTATTTCTTAACTTCTAACTCTTCTATCAACCAGTTTCCTCTGTCTATTTTTAACTTTTAAGAACTGTTACTTCTTCTCTGATTGGCCTCTTTTCTTATCAATTTGTTTATATTTATCTCTCTGGGGATATTCATTTATTTTGGCAGTTTTTCTCGGCTTCCCTAACCATTTGGCTTCTTTGAGAAATGTCCTGTGCTTTGCTGCATATATAGGTCTATTTGATGTAGTCTCTGTATGTCAGGTCGGAGGCTTGTCACAATGTCTGATGCCCCCTGGTTTTCTGTTCATTTTGAAGTATGGGTATGGAGAACTCTCTGTGCCTGAGTGGAGCTTGTCCACCTCTGCAGGGTCATCAGGCATGAAGGCACAGCCCCTATTCCACATTTGCCAGTTCTTGGAGATGTTTGTCTAGGGGTGCTTCCATTTCTCCAGAGAAAAATGCTGCCCCAGCAACACTGGCTGGCTTCCCAACATAAGCATAGAATTTCAGTTTTTGTCTTCTGTTTGGCCAGTATCCCACCCTCCACTCTGTCTCACCTCCCTGTGCTTGGTGCACCTGAATCCCCAGGTTCTCAGGGTTTTTTTTTCCTGCAATAATTAGATTGTTCGGTTCTGATGGGGACCTGGCTTTGTGGAACAAAAGAGCATCCGTGATGTCCAAACTCAACTGTAGATTTTCATCTGTTCTCTGTGTTGTGAGACCCTGTCTGAAACCCCAACTCTTGAGCAGGCTGAATGGTCTGCTTTTCTTCAGTGTTTTCTTAAAACACTGTTTTAAGTGTTTTACCTTAAAACAAAAGTTACCTCTGACATACCTGCTTTTGTTCTTCCAAACTTTTACTGCAGTCTCTCATCCACTGTTGCCTTCCTCTGCCATACCTGCAAAAATTACCTCTGCCATACCTGCTTTTGTTCTTCTAAACTTTTACTGCAGTCTCTCATCCACTGTTGTCTTCTGTCCTATTCTCTTTGTCTTTTTGGATTTGATTGCTGTTGGTTTTCAAATTTGATTTATGTCAGATTTTTTTTGAAGTTTGGGGAGGGCCAGGAATAGATGAATGTTTACTATAAAGCTACTTGATCTTTGATCTAAAACCTCTCTACCTTAAAAAGGAAGAGGAGAAATCCTATTTTGTCTACATCTTTGAGTCAGACAACTGCATTTTGAGTTAGAATCAAATTTATGCCTCTGCATCTTACAGTTTCAATCCTTCCCTTGAGAAGAAAACACATATATAAGCCAAGTCAATATCTTTAGAGTCAGTTTTGAAATGCATTGAATGGAAAAAGAAATTACTAATTTAATTTTTTTTGTCTTGAAAGCATTCAATAATTTATGAACCTTGGTCAGTTATTTTAGAAGCTAGTTTCCCTGAATGTTAGGAGGTTCGCCTTTCTCTGCCTTGTCGGCAGTGCTTTGCTCTGATTCTAAATTCCTAGGTGACAGTGGAATAGGATGAGAGCAGTTTACTATGATCAGATCCAGATCTCCCACTGGAAGTAGAATGAAGTCCTATGATGCACCTTTGCACTCAGATGATGGGTCAGTGCCTCTCCCAAGAGAGTTGGCAAGGTCAGATCAGAATGTAAGGGGCCATGCAGGTCACAGTGGTAAACACAGTCTGCCTGGGTCTCAACTCTGGCTCCTCCACTTCCAATCTGTCTACACTTGGACAGAAAATGTAACCCTCAGGCATTGATGATCTCTTCTACAAAATGGATATAATCATCATGCCTACCTCATGGGGTTGTGTGATGATAAAATTAATTAAAACATGCAAAACATTTAGGAGAGTGTTTGGCTTGTAATAAGGACTTGGTACATGTTAGCTGATATTTATACTTTATGCCATTTCATTATTTGTTTCTTGTTATAATTTTATCGATCATTAATTATATGGATTTTTTTTGACAATCAGCTCTAATTCTTCCCTCTGGTACAATAACTCTGATGAACTCTTTATATATACTTCAGCTCATAAAAAGATTATATATAGTATATAGAATATTACATATAGCACTATGTATATATAAATCTGCATTTGTATATGCTTTTATATATTTGGATATATACATGGAAAACAAAAGCTAACATTTAACCAGTTGACTTATTTATAAACTACTAGTAAAAAAAAATAGATTTCGTAAGCTATTTAGTCATTTTCCTCCCTTAGAATAGCCCTAACTGTTTCTTGAAAGAATTCAAGCTTATATGCACAAAAACACTTTTTCATGGTTTACACATATATATTTGCATGCTTGGAAAATAAAATGGTTTTCATGTGTGTGCCTATGATTTTTTTACACAGATGGTATGTATGTTGCTCTGGAAGTTGTGTTTTTATTCAACAATTTGTTTTTGAGATTTTTCCATGTTGATTCATATTAACTTAATTTATTGCTTTTAAGTTCTGAACACCATTCCAGCCAATAGAAAAGCCACATTTTATGTACTGGCAAGTATTCTGGGTCCTGCAGTTGTCTCTCAACTTGAGAAGCCTGCAGAAGGATGTCTGAGTCACACACTGAGAGTGGCCCCTCCCTGAAACCCAGGTTTCTAACATTTCAGCAATTCAGTTCAGTTCCCTGATCTCTGCTGTGTCTCCTCCCTTGCCAGAAGAGAGGCACCTAGACAGGTGTCCTCAGACTGCTATGTCCTGCCTATTCATTGATGGAAATAGCAGGAAGTCCAAGCCTAGGTCCTGTGCATCCTGTTGCGGGTCCCATTACTAAAACTGTGGCATGGCGATGCAGTCCTAGGAGGAAGTGGGGTATATTGCTACATCCGGGCCCTCCAGTTGCTCACTCTCTCCATCCCTGTTGTTGAACTAGTGTGAAATCAGACACCAAGAAATTGTTCAGGGCATGTTTTGAGCAAGTTAACGCAATCATAAAATACAAATAACCGTCATGTGAATTGCTAGAATGGTTGTGAGCAATAGCTAATTAAATAGATCGTGAAGCAATTTTATTTGCAAAGTGCTCTATGGAAGAGATGGAGGCTCTGAGATTAGCATCAGGTCTCCTTCTCAGGAAAACAGGCTTCATCTTGCAATTCATGATGCTATAAAATTTCTAATTTGAGGATTTGTGAAACGATGCACAATCTGTTGCTTCATGCAGTCCAGAGCTGGGTACGATGGGGCCCATCTGCCATCTGCTTATTGGGAAATGACTTGAGTATGCCTTCTCTTTAGTATTTTTAATTTTAGGTGTAGGTGTTTAGAAAAGGCAATTACTAAAATGAATTTTATTAAGACATTATACGCAAACCTATCAAGCTAAGCTGTATGCTTGGGCAATGCTGAACAATAATCCCATCCAGGGATCTCTGCAGAAAGTTCCAAGGGCAAAGCTATTTAAGACAGAGCCCCAGGGGCTGCCTTCCATAGGACCAAAGGTGGGAGGGGAGCTCTTGGCTCTATGGGCTGTTGATGGAGAAAGTTCTCCTTTGGGTTTCTCTGATCCATCGCTGACTTTTGCTTTGTACAATCTTATCCACCATGAAAAAATTTTTTGTGCAAAGCAGTTTGAATCCTCCCAGGTAACATCCAGTGACTATGAAAGGAGGTAAAAGATAAAAACAGTTAACTCTCTGGGGCAATATATTTCTTTCTGGTAGCTTGGGAATACGTCAGGCAGCTGAATTTCATCTTTCTGGTTTTGTTATTGTATGAAAAATGCGAGAGAAACCTAAAAGGCAATGAAACCTATAAGGCAATTTTACCTGAAGCTTATCATTGCATTTGTATTTATTTCTATATATTAAACCACCCTGATATTAAGAAGGGAAGACACATTTAAAAAAACGCATCTTTATAATTAGCGCTGAATTCGGCGAAGAGAGTTTTAACAGTGGTAGTGAGCCTGTAGAGGTTGAAATGGAGTTTTATGTGTTTAATTAACAAATGTTTTTTGTTTGCCTCCTTTACATCAGGCTCTCTTGTATTGAATACAGGATTAGGGAAAACAAACATGGGCTTTGCCTTTCTGGAACATTCAGTCTCATGGGAGGCTCAAAAATAAATAATCTTGCTAATGCATATGTGATTTTAAATCCTGGCAGTGCTATCGGTTGCTATGAGATAGACCACACTGAGGAGTGACCTAGCCTGTGGATTTAGGGAGCGCAGTCCCCTTAGGACATGCCTTTTGTTGTGAGATGTGGGAGTGAATAGCATTTAAATGGGCCAGAGCAGGTAGGCAAGCCTGTACATGTGAAGAGCTTTACTTGAAAGGACACCACGTTTCATGGCCCCATGGAGTAAGCCTCCTCCCTTGGGCCACTGACAGCCCCTGTCACCTGAGAGCAGAGAGAAAGGGCAGTTGGGAAGAGGGAGGCCAGGGATGTAAGGAGGGCAGAAGAGGTGGGGCCAGGAGGCTGCACTGAAGTTATGCTCAAGGCAAAGGGAAACCAGTGAAGCATTTAAACAAGGTCATTCTGGCTGCAGAGCAAAGAGTTGAGAGGGGCTGGGACACCAGCCAGAAGCCTGCTGCGTTATTCTAGGTGAGAATTCTTCAGTAGGACACCATATACAGGAGGAGAAGGAGAGAATGAGAATAATAGAGGTGCAGAGAGAAAAATACTGTTTGGGTGTGCGTGGATGTGTGTGTGCCTGTGTGGGTGTGAAAGAGAGAGAAAATTGAGTTAAAAGCTTGATGAGGTTGGGTTTAAAGTGAGAGCCAATTATATAATTTTGAGATAATAATAATATAAATTTTCAAATGTGACCTTCCTTCTTAATACCAGGGTGGTTAATTTAACAAAATACGAAGAGAAATACCATCAGCTTCAGATAAAATTGTTTATGGACTTTTCTACTTATGTTTCATACACAAACAACACAACCAAAAAATGAAATTTACCTGGTTCAAATCCCCGCTCTTCCACTTTCCAACTATGCAAATTAGAGCAGTTACTTAAAGCTCTGAGCTTCAGTTTCTTCATTTCTGTTAACTGGTGCTAACGCTATTCTGAGAGTTGACCTATGTGAGGTAATATACATCATGCATATGTGTGTATGTGTGTGAGAGTCTGTGCCCCAGCTTCCCTTTCCCCTATGGCATCATAAACCAAGCATTCCTCAAATATCTCTCAGTGGAGACTCTCCTATGCGCTCTTCTTTAGTGACTACTTTTGGGCTTGCAACCTTTCTTAGGCCTTTATGATTCATGACCCCGCAGTTAACTCCAAATAGACTTAGTTTGGAATGAAAGCCTGAACTCTGACCTGGATTTTCAAGTGTCTCTGAGCACCTTTCTTTAATGTGTAACTAATGCTTTTAACTCAAAGTAGGTTTGTATTGAGATTCTGTAGAAAACACACTGAGGTTGGAGAAGAAGGCCTGGATAGCTTTGGGAAATGACTGAACTATTTGGGGCCTCATCTTCTACAGCTATAAGGCCATAGGGAACTTGGTCTAGACCAGGGGTGGGCAAACTTTTCGACTCGAGGGACACAATGGGTTCTTAAACTGGACCGGAGGGCCGGAACAAAAGCATGGATGGAGTGTTTGTGTGAACTAATATAAATTCAAAGTAAACATCATTACATAAAAGGGTACGCTCTTTTTTTTTTTTTTTTTTTTAGTTTTATTCATTTCAAACGGGCTGGATCTGGCCCGTGGGCCGTAGTTTGCCCACAGCTGGTCTAGACTCACTGTTCAAACACTCTCTGGTTTTTAAATAAAGTTTTATTAAAATACAAGACTTATCCATTTGTTGACAGAGACCAATGGACTGTATATTCTAAAATATTTACTATCTGGTTCTTTACTGAAAAAGTTTGCCAGCTGTTAGATTAGAACACTGGTTTCCAGACTTCATGTGCCTTTTCTCCTCTTTCTCCATCCATCCCTCTCTCTCTTCCTTCTTTTCTCTCTTCCTCTATTTATTCCTTTTTTTTTTAAATGAGTCTTTAAAAATATTAATTTCAGAGAGAAAGGGAGAGAGATAGAATCATTAATGATGAGAGAGAATCATTGATCGGCTGCCTCCTGCATGCCCCATCCTGGGGATTGAGTCCACAACCTGGGCATATGCACTAACTGGGAATTGAACTGTAATCTCTTGGTTCATAGGTCAATGTTCAACCACTGAGTCACACCAGCTGGGCCATGAGTCCTTTCTTCACAAAATTTATCTATATATATAAAAGCCTAAGCAACAAAACAACTAAACAACTGAATGACCAGTCGACCAGTCACTATGATGTGCACTGACCACCAGAGGGCAGATGCTCAATGTAGGAGCTACCCCCTGATGGTCAGTGTGCTCCCACAGCGGGAGCACCACTCAGCTGACTGACCTATCCCGGCAGCCCACCAGCCTGGTGGCAGCCACTCACTCCCTCAGTAGACCTACAGGTCCAATCTCTGGAGAACAGGCCAGGCACTGATAGACCGGCATTGCCAGCATTACCCCAACAGCGCCACTGGCCTCCTGGAAGTTGGCCTCGGGCACTGCGGCTACTTCCCCTCCTAGATGCTCTGCAAGGAAGAAAGGAAATAAAAGTGGCTGCCAGGTGGCTCCCCACACCTGGCACAAATGTCAGTAGGACAGATCTGGATCCTGGGCCAGCAAGGGCATCCCACTGCCCGTCTGGAGGGCCGACCATGTCCTGGCCCTCCGCCCCCACCCCACCCACTTCGGGATAAGTGCCAGATGCAGGTCTCACGGCTGGTGAGAGCCACTGTGGCAGTGCAAGCCTCTCCCGATTGGGACTGACTGGGCAGGAGCCCGTGGCAGGTGCAGTGTGGCTGGGATGAGTGGGAGGGGCAGGCAGGAGCAGCAGGTGGCTTTGGACTGCCAGTTTCAGCCCGGTCCCCGAAGGCTACCATGAGGGTCCCACCCATGCACAAATTAATGCACCGGGCCTCTAGTTTGTTACATAAAATCCTAGTACAGAATATAGACAAAAGCAGGCTTCCTCTGTTTCAAAAGTTTGAATGTGGGATGGTTTTCAGTTACGTCAAATTGAATGTCTTTGGACTAAAACATTTTAAAAACAACAATGCTATATGTAAAAGACAAATCTTGAGAGCTACTTTCCGTCTTTATCAAAACAGTCAAGTGGTAAAATGTATCTCAGTGCCCCCCACTACCAAGTTCCTGTGCTCCCCCAGCCCCCAAATCCCTTCCTCTATTTGTTCTCATCTTCTATTCCCCACAGGTACCTCACTGCCTCTGCAGGTCAGTCTGAGGATGCTATGTCCCTGAGGTCGCTGCCCAGGTGCCCTGAGTGAGGCATGTACTTGGCCTTGCCCCTGGCAGCAGTGTCTGCAGATCCAGACCTTCTGGATCTCCTCCCTGAAGAAGAAACTTCAACTTCATGTTCTCCCCTTAGAATCTGGTTTCTCCTGAATGACAGCTGGCTAATCAGATAAATTCAGGCTGTTAATTTTATAAAGCTTGTTAATTTTCACTAATGGCTTAATGAGTTTATTCCTCCCAGGTAATGCATTTGTATTTTAATCAGGGCTTTCTGGAGATGGTGCATTTGTTAGCCCAAAGGAAGGACTTTAGAGGAAAGAATGCAACATTCTGCTAGTTTTGGGGGGTATTTGGAGTAAGTGAAGCTTTTGGGTGCTGTTCAGATCACGGTACAAAGGAGACTGTCCTATGATTTTCATTTGACTCAGTCCATTATTTCAGGACCATTTTGCTCATGCAAGTGGGTGGCCTCTCCTGCTTCTGAGCTGTGTCACCATGGGCATGTGACATGGTGTTTATCTATCTGCAGCAGGGTTATTGGAGGATCAATGCATAAGAATTCTTCCACATACTAGTATTAGGATCTCTGTACATGGTCCTTAGTTTCCCATCAGTGTGCAAACCAGATCTCATGTGTGTAAGAGTAAGGAATTCTCATATTAATCTTGTGCAGAATTTATTCATTGACTTAGAGAGAAGACTTCTATTTTGTACTTTTAATCTCATTCCCAATAAATCAGTTCAAAGAGACAATAATTGGAATCAGAGAAGTCAATAAGTATAAGGGGCTTTAGAAAATATTGAATTTGGTTCTTTTATTTCCCAGAGGTTAAATGATTTATTGAAGGTCTCCAGAGGGCTGGGTAATGGCAGGTTTAAAGCTAGACCAGGCCTCCAAACGTCCATTCTCCCCAAGTTAAAAAAGCAAACAGCACATTTTCTCCCCTGAAACATCTATCTAACCCTGAAGAAAATGCTGGTTCAAAAGCTTGCATTTGGAACAAAGCATGTAGAGATTTGCTCAGAATACCTCCAAGTCTGGTGAGGTTGCATATTTCATCCTCTTTGGACCATGGAAATGGTCAAGCTTGCAAATCCATTTAATGAAGCAAGAAAATAGGTCCTTTTACCTTGACCATCATTTAGCGTCTGCTTTTCAAGTCTGTTTCTATAACCAGCAATGAAACCTGCCTTCATCACATTTATTATGGGATGTAAACCGAGCTTCTGTGTGTTGATGGCATAGCTCCGGGGAGTCACCCTGCCCACTTGAACTTTAAACAGGCCTCTTAATGCTTATGCTGTATTCATTCCTCCATGCAAAGCACGCTCTCCTCATTGCTGGAGAGCCTAACAAGAAAGTAGCCAGACGCAGCTGCTTCATTCATTCTGCCATAGTATTGGGGGTAATGACACCTGGCAGGCCGCGGGTCACCCCTCCCACCTCTCTTTCCAATCCCCATGCAACTGTTTGAGTCCCTCCTTTTACCAGCTGCCCCACCTTCCGTTTCAAAAATTACTTTCAGTAATTACTACAGCTCAAGGATGCTGTCCAATCTAAAGTAGCTAATGAGAACCAGTCCTTCAATCTACACTGTAATCAGCTTATAACAAGCTCCCTTTTCCTGTGCTTCATTACTGTGACACAATCTATTTCTCATACCTCAAAATGATAAGGCAGAGTTTGGGGGGAAAGAATCCGTCTCTATCACCAGACTGGCAGGAAAGAGAGATGGACTTGACCGTGCAGAATTGATTTATTTGCATTCTTCTATTGCTTTGGTGGCTGCATCTTTGCAAGAGGTTAATATCATATTTTTGATTTGGCCCTAAGAGCACTAGGTGCTTTTCTTACCACCAGGAGGAAAAAAACAAAAAGGCAGCCCAGCAGAGCTCAAGTGCATCGTGATTTATTTGGACATGTGCAGACCTGGAGCAGAAAGTGTTTTAAATTCTGTTGGAGAACCTGCCAATGCTCTCTTGATCTGAGTGTCTGTTCTCCCTGAAATGTGTATGATGTTACCTGTAACCCTGTGAGCTACTTACCTGCCTTGCTTTGTATGTGCCCGTGTAAACTCTTTATTGTTTATTTTCAAAGAAAGAACATGGAGGATACCAACCACAGGGGTGCTCACTAGGCGTTTAGAAAATCTGTTGGCTAATATTGTGCAATCTGTTGATAAACACCCAGGCTATTTTAATCTCCTTTCCAAGTTTATCCTCCTAAGTTAATTTCCAGACTGTCATGTTTTGCCTGATGTGATTAAAGCTCGGCCCGTCGAAGCGTCCACATTCTCCTGGCGTGCTTTCCTAGGCATCAAGGCTGTGGCAGAGCACGCCTATTAATCCCACCCTAATGATGAAAGAGGCCGAGGGGCTGCACATCTGATGGGTTAATACCTACGGTAGCCGAGTCCTTGGGTTTAATCCAACTCAGTCATCACTTCCAATGACAGTTTGATGAGCTTCGGCAAGGCTGGGACTGCTGTCATTGTCCATTTTAGACTCCAAATACTCGGAAAAGATAAAAGCCAGTCTCAAACAGCTAGACAGCTCCTGGGAATATAGATGTCAATAACATAAAGACATTAAATGCAGATTGGACGATCTTTGTTAAATAATTGTTATGGCCAGAAAAACTCACAAAGAACCTCTGTGCTATTCTCCTCACTTCCCTGCCCCAAACAGAAAAATAAAATTAAGCTCCATTATCAGTTTTTAAGAATAATTTTAAAAATTTATTCATTTTTAAGAGAGAGAGAGAGAGAGAGAGAGAGAGAGAGAGAGAGAGAGAGAGACTTGTTCCACTTCCTTATGCATTCATTGGTTGATACTTGTATGTGCCCTGCTCAGAGATTGAACCCAAAACCTTGGCATATCAAGATGATGCTTTGATCAACTGAGCTACCTGGACGGGGCCTCTATTAGCCAGTTTTTAAAAGTTGTTTTTCAACTAATGTCACCCACAATAAATTCAATTAAAAAATAAAGTTGTTTTCCCTGCTTTGTCTAAAAATGTGCAAAAAAATGGCCCTGGCCGGCTTGGGTCAGTGGTTAGAGCATTGGCCCTTGCACTGAATGGTTGTAGGTTTGATTCCCAGTCAAGGGCACATACCTGGGTTGCAGGTTTGATCCTTGGACAGGTCAGGGGCATCTGGGGGAGACAACCAATCAATGTCTCTCTCTCTTTTCTCTGTCTCTCTTCACCTCCCTCCTTCCTTTCCACTCTCTGAAAAAGCAATATGAAAAAATATCCTCAGGTGAGGATTAACCAAAAAATAGTAATGAAAAATAAAAATGTGTAAAAAAATGAAGCTAAATTAGAAAATCTCTTACCAGATTTCATCGTTTGTAGAAAATAAATGCACACAACTCATTTACAGTGGAAAAGTGGAAGGTTTGCGAATTTACTCATTAGACACAATAAGCAGTAAGCTGGTATCTCCTCTCAAGTGGAATGTTGATCAATCAGGGAAGGTGTCTCTCAGCTGCCTCTCCATCTTCGAGAGCACTGGGATCCAACTTGCTTTTAAAATTGCAAGGCTGTCAGAGGGCTCAGATTGAGCATCTGTACTTCAGGCGAGTCCATAAATTAACTTCTAGTACTTGTGGCATTCTGAAGGAATGAAGCTCGCATTGGAATGCATGGTTCATCTGCTTCAGGAATGTTATGTAACCATGCCTGTTATATAGGGAGAATTTTCTACCTCCACTGTTAGCAGGAAGGAATTTTTCTTGCCTAAGCAAGACATTCTATTATCATCCCCCCCCTTCCTCTCCTGCTCTCTCGCCCCTCCCTCTCTTTCTCAGTGAAGATGACCATATGAAAACATGGAAAGAGAAATGCCTTTGCAACTGGTGCCAGGGGACGGACTTCACAGCGCACTCTGGACTGTTCAATCAGGCCTTTTTTGTTTGAGTGTTAGGTGTTAGGGGAACTTGAGTCAGGTAGCAGAATACCTAGATTTATACATTACTGTATTGTTTTCTTAAGAGGCATTGATTTCCAATATACATAGTCCCTCCTCCTGTACTGTATTCACCTGCCCATGAGCATCACAATTTTGAATTGTGTTAGAAGCAGGGACACCAGTTTATTATCATGCATATAGATTTGCTAAAGACTAAATTGAAAGACTAAACAGCCAAGTTGTTTCAGAAATAACATAAATTTACAAACCCATATAGTTACTTTGATCTTAGCCAACATATCCTATATAATAATAGACAAACATGGTAATTAACCATAGCTCTGACACACTTCCCATTGGCTAATCAGGGCGATATGCAAATTAACTGCCAACCAAGATGGCAGCTGGCAGCCAGGCAGCTGAAGCTAATAGGAGGCTTGCTTGCTCCAGTGATGGAGGAAGCCAAGGTTCCCCGCCTGCCGCTGCCGGCCTCTGAGCTTGCACTCTAAGAAACAATGTTGCAATTATAGAAGTTAAACAAAACCCAGAAACCTGCTTTCGGCCAGCCGGGCTTCAGCCAGCAGGATTGCAACAATGTTTCAATTATAGAATCCAAACAAACCCAGATCCCTGCTTTCAGCAGCCGAGGTCTCAGAGCTGCAGCCAGGCCTCAGAGCTAAAGCCAGCTCTCAGCTCCAGTGACAACCATAGAAGGTAAATAAATCCCAGAATAAAAAAAAAAAGAAAAAAAGGAGAGGTTGGGAGCTTCATTCGCCCGCCAGCCTGAAAACAGCCCTCAGCCCCTCACCCAGACTGGCCAGGCACCCCAGTGGGGACCCCCACCCTGAAGGGTGTGTGACCAGCTGCAAACAGCCATCATCCCCTCATCCAGGCTGGCCAGGCACCCAAGTGGGACCCCCACCCTGAAGCAACAAGATGGCGGCTAATTTGCATACTGAAGGCGGGTGGCAGCGAGCAAGGCTGTCTGCGGTCGGGGACCAGATCTGTGACCCTGCCAGGCAGGGCGCAGCTCTTGAGGCTGTCCACGGTCTGGGACCCGGATCCATGACCTGGCGGGCGGGGGGCAGCACTTGAGGCTGTCCATGGGACCAAGACACGGATCTGTGACCCTGCCGGGCAGGGGCCAGTGCTTGAGGCTGTCCAAGGTCCTGGGACCCGGATCTGTGACCCTGCCGGGCGGCGGGCAATGCTTGAGGCTGTCCGCGGTCCCAGGACCCGGATCCGTGACCCTTCCCGGCGCGGCGGCAGCTCGCACAGGGGCGGATCGGCCAGGGTTGGGCAGGGCAGGACGCCTGGCTTCCACCCAGCCCCAGTCACTCTGGGCAGGTGAGCAGCGCAGAGAGCCTCTGGACAGGTAGAGGGCAGCCTGTACTCCCCACATGGCAGTGGTGACAGCTGTGAGCGTGCCAAGCGGAGCCTGCAGGCTGAGCTGAAGTAGCGCCTGCAGGGCATCAGTGCCCAGGAGTGGCTGCGCAAGATCTGCCTCCTGGCCCAGAAGGTGCAGGATCGCAGGGACAGCCACCATGGCGGGCCAGACTGACGTTCTCCTGGCCGCACCACGGGGGGGTTTGCGGATCTGCAAAGCCAGAGGCCTCCGGTGTGCACATCCCCCCCTGGCGTGCGAACATCCCCCAGCACACTGTCACCCTCCGCGCCTGCAACAGTTGCAAACCAAGGCGTGCACAAGTTCCCCCCGCCTCTCCACCACACTTCCATCAACCCAGCATGCCTAACACCCCCACAGGATGTGCACACATCCCCTCTGATGTGCTCACGTCCTTTGGAGAGTGTCTGGGTGTTCTGGGTGCTGAGGGTGAGCACCTGTGAGATGACACTGAGAGGGCGGAGTGGTGATGCCCTTTTCCCACAGAGGCCAGTGCAGCTACAAGATCACCTCTGGGGGGTTTATGCAGGTGCTGAGGCGGGAGCAGATGCAGACAGACACACCTGGTGGGCGTGGGCAGCCCTCGCTGAAGTGCCTTCGGTCAGTGTTCAAGATCAAGAACCCAGAGGTGGAGAGGAATTCCGTCCTCTCAGTGAAACAGTGGGATAGTCGGGGCGACTGTAGAGGAGGAATGTGCACTTTGGGTGCCAGCACCCATGAGCAAAGGCTGCCCTGACTGAGCCTTGCTTGCTTGGGGCCTAGCGCACTCCTGCCAGGCAGCGGGTGACAGGACGTGCTTTTCCGAATTAATGAGAGAAAACGTTGATTCTCCTGCTGCCCACGAAGGTGGAAAGTGAAGTGGGGAGACATGTGGGGAGTGAGTGAGGTTCCCTGTCTGGGGGTTCCAGATCTGCTGTTGGTTTCTTTCACCACTGACTAGAGATATACAGGGTGTCCCCACAAAATGTATACACACTTTGAATACCTACTAATTCCAATGGTTTTAAGCATAAGAAAGAAACAACAATGGAGCTGTTATCTGTTAAAAGTGTGGGCACAAACAGGTAGTTGGACATTCCCTTGAGGGGTCTCAGATTGGAGAGGGTGAAGGCCAGACTGAGGGGCCCTTCCCCCCCCCCCACTCCAGTGCATGAATTTCATGCACTGGGCTACTAGTCTATATATATAAAAGCCCAGTGACTGGAACAACGAACGACCAGAACAACCGGAGCAAACGGTGGCTATGACACTCACTGCAGCAGCCAACCAGCCAGATCTGGGCCCCAATTGGGCCCCCGCCCCCAAGCCGGCTGGGCCAGCAATCGGCCCCCAACAACCTGATCAGGGGCAGGGTCAGCCAGCCAAATGCCCGTGGCCCCTCCCCATGGGGGCGGGCTGGCTGAACCCCATCCGTGCATGAATTCGTGCACCGGGCCTCTAGTATGTAATATAATATGCCATATAATATGCCATCGCCTTTACTTTTTTTCATCATCCTGGATGTATTTATTGAATACCTTTTATACTTTCTGTAGTGTGGGGCATTTAGTGTAAGATATTGTCTCGATCTCAGGGAATTTGTACTTTTAGCTTTCTAAATTTTCTACTTTTATTGAATTTATGGGGGTGACATTGGTTAATAAAATTATATAGGTTTTGGGTATAAAATTCTATAATACACCACCTGTATATTATACTGTGGGTTCACCACCCCAAATCAAGTTTCTTTCTATCTCCATTTATCCCCTCTTAACACTCTTCTACCTTCCCCTACCCCCTTCCCCTCTGGTAATCACTACTATTGTCTGTATCTATGAGTTGTTTTACCTTTTGCTTAATTTCTTCACCATTTCACCCAACTCCCCCCACTTCCATCCTCTCTGATAGCTGTCCGTCTGTTCTCTGTATCTGTGCATCTCTTTCTACTTTGTTGGTTTATTTTGTTTAGATTCCACATATAAGTAAAATCATGATACTTGTCTTTCTCTGACTAGCTTATTTCACTTAGCATAATACTTGTCAGGTCCATCCATGTTGCTGTAAAAGCTAATTTAAGTCTTTACCTTTAACAAAGGACATTTATTGAAACGCTCTCTATGATGAACATGTATGCTTGGCATTGAGAATATCAAATGTGGTCGTGCTCAGTGTGAAAGCTCATGAACTCATTTCAAATCTAAATAGATTTTCTTAACAAAGTTAAAAGAAATAGGAAAATAATAATAAAAATATCTACTCTTAAGGGGGTATTTTAAATGATTTTCAGGTTATGTTTTGGGGAGTTATATTTATCAGTCATATAAACTTCAGTTTATTCATAGCTAAGTATTTAAAGATGTTTGTGTTGTTTGATAACAAATTTAGGATTATAACCTAAGGCTTCTCAAAAAAGCCAGGGGATACACAAATGATTTTAAAGATCTACTAGTTACAATATAATTAATTAGTTATGGGTGGAAAGATACATGAAATGTCTTTATCATCGGAGTTTAAAATCTAGAAGAAATTTATCATTGAAATCAAAGCTTAAATATGCTCCATATACTGTATTTATAAATGCAGCTTAAGAAATTATATTAATGCATTTTCAAAGGTTTTTAAATGTAAAAAGTTTCAACGTTACTTGAAAAATTATGTTGATTTGAGCAAACCAGTTATAAATGGTGCCAAAAAATGAATTGTATGGTTGCATTATGGTGAGGGCCACATAGAAGAGAGAGTATAAAGTCAAGATGAAATAGCTGGTCATCTGAACACTTGGATTTTAGAGCTAATGCTCCTTTGTGTTTATTTCATTTTTTAAATTTCCCAACCTTTTTCGTCCTCTTCCCTACCAATTTAGGTGTATCATTTAACAGTTTGTACCATTTTTCTCTTTAAAACTTTGTATCATGGAAGGATATTATTCAAAGACATACATTTTGTTGTAGGAAGCAATCTGATTTCTTAAAGTGTTTCATAAAATTTAATTTATTAATATTATTCTCACATGATGTAACCTTAATTTTATTTAAATGAAAGAAACTGAATCTCTCATTACATTTTTATTCAGAATTTTAAAGATGAGATGATCATGGGTTAATATGTCAGAGAGTGTCTTACTGGAATTTTAGCTATAAAATATATTTGATAAATACTATAATTATAAATGTTTCTCGTTAGCAAATGCCATCATCTGCATGAAAGTTAAAGACAGTCCTCTGCAGGGTTATTAACTTGACATCCAAGTCTGAGTTATGGATTTTCTCCTCAGGGTTTATTAGATCAGTTTATGAAGATGGGTTTTTAGTATTGCTTGGGGTTGAAAATAGTGACACTGAAAACGTGGAGAGGAATGCCATTAGAGAAGTTTTACTTGTTGCTAAATCTCTACTCTGGGCAATAAATTCACATGGAGATCAAAGATGGTAATGAGCCACTGGTGTAGGCCTGGGCAGTGACACCACAATACCTCATATTTGCCTTCCCATTTGGCACTGCAGGACTCAGAGTGGGCCGCAGACGTGGGTGACAGGATATGGTGCAATGGGGACATACAAGGAAAGAAAGTGTGAAGGCCCCATGTACCTAAGCTAACCTTTTAGAATTCTGGTTCAGGGCAATCAAACCAGAGATAGTATATGTTGGTAATAAACAGTATTAATAATGCTCAGGTCTGGTGAAGGAAGTGTCTGGGAGGTTTTCATGGAACTGGTAGCATGTGAGCTGAGAAATGAAGAATAGCAACATTTGAATATTGGGAGATAGAGTAAGGACAATCTAGAGTCAACAGTGCATAAAGAAGAAATGCTTCTGAGTAGTATTCAAATGACAAATCGTGGAAAACATGTAAATCCACTTTATGTGTCTACCGTTGATCAATGTGACAAAAATGTTTTTGTTTTAATTTAGGAAAAATATTAGTACAACAGAGTATATTCGGGTACCTATAATATTTATTCCTATTTACTTTCCACTGTGAGGCTCAACCTGTAAAAACAGTATCATCACTGAATTCATAGAATCAAAAAGCATGGTTGGTAATTATACTAGAATCTAGGACTAGAGGTTGTCAGTATAAACAATAAAATCATGAAGTGTTGTTGGGCTCACCATAACCAGTGTTCCAGTGGTAAAAAGTACAAACACAAACAGAACAAAATAAAGCAAACAAAGAAATCAGAAAACACATAGAATAAGTGATTGCTAATCCATTCAAAAAATAGGCAAAGGACCTAAATAGACACCTTTCAAAAGAGGACATTCAGAAAGCCAAGAGACATATGAAAACATGCTCAAAGTCACTAATCATCTGAGAGATGCAAATCAAAACAACAATGAGGTACCATCTCACACCTGTCAGACTGGCTATCATCAACAAATCAACAAATGACAAGTGCTGGAGAGGATGTGGAGAAAAAGGAACACTTGTGCACTGCTGGTGGGAATGCAGACTGGTGCAGCCACTATGGAAGACAGTATGGAGTTTCCTTAAAAAACTGAAAATGGAACTCCCATTTGACCCTGTGATCCCACTTCTAGGAATATATCCCAAGAAACCAGAAACACCAATCAGAAAGGATATATGCACCCCTATGTTCATAGCAGCACAATTCACCATAGCTAAGATCTGGGAACAGCCTAAGTGCCCATCAGTAGATGAATGGATTAGAAAACTGTGGTACATCTACACGATGGAATACTATGCTGCTCTAAAAAGGAAGGAACTCTTACCATTTGCAACGGCATGGATGGAACTGGAGAGCATTATGCTGAGTGAAATAAGCCAGTCAATGAAGGAAAAATACCACATGATCTCACTCATTCATGGATAATAGAGACCATTATAAACTTTTGAACAATAATAGATACAGAGGCAGAGCTGCCTCAAACAGATTGTCAAACTGCAGCGGGAAGGTCGGGGAGGGTTGGGGGGCAGGAGGTAGGGGGGTAAGAGATCAACTAAAGGACTTGTATGCATGCATATAAGCATAACCAATGGACATAAGACACTGGGGGATAGGGGAGGCTAGGGGACTGTCTAGGGCGGGGGGAAAAATGGACACATATGTAATACCCTTT
Source organism: Myotis daubentonii (assembly GCF_963259705.1). NCBI lineage: Eukaryota > Metazoa > Chordata > Mammalia > Chiroptera > Vespertilionidae > Myotis > Myotis daubentonii. The sequence goes on from NC_081846.1 coordinate 23,772,826, forward strand.
GTAATACTTTAAGCAATAATAAAAAAAAAGAATAAGTGATTGCTAATTAAAAAAAGAAAAAAAGAGAAAATCTTTCTAAATTATCCAGAAACATCACAGCTTGCAGATTTTCTCTTTTTAGCCCAAAGTAATTCCGTCTCTAAGAGGACATTCTCTGTGTCCTACTGATAAGACATATTGAATAGAGAAGATGGTACCATAACAGATTCGACCCCCTGGGGATAATCAGAATACTGAAGGGAAAAAAATCCTGTTTTTAAATGTCTAACTCCATTTTTGAATTAAAATAAACCTGGAATGCTTGGCAAACTATCTTTTACACTAAAAACATGTTTTTCTCATAATGCAATGACTTTTAACCTCCCCTCCATTCATTAAATTTGAAATGTTTTTAAGCATATTTTTGGTTTGGAATAATTTTTGCCTTCCTCAATTGTTCCTGGTGAGAAGTGTAATCATCTGGTGATTAACACATTTATTGAACATTCAAAGCGATGTGCTAAATGTTATGAGGATTACAGCAATTTACTTTCCTTTCAAAATACTATAGCTTTCGAGGGTTGTGAGGAGATCTGTGCATTGGAAGGGTGATGAGTTAGTAAGTAAATTATGCAGAAGGAAAGCTTATGTAGTAAGTGCTATGAGAGTAGAAGGTCAGGATTCATTAGTTCTGGCTCCTTGATCTGAGAAGGCTTCTAGGAAGAGGCCTATTTACTTGTTGAGATTATTATGCTCTAAGTGGCTCATTTGCATCCTCACCTTAACCTTGGCTTTGACTCTATGGAAAGCTAGAGTTGTGGACTCTGTAGTTTCCATCTCCTGGGTAGATAGGCATGGTTTATTCTTCTTTCATCAGTACATACTCAGAATATCTGGATTTTGATGCAATTACTTGTCATCCAGACCTGTATTTCGCAACTAAGCCAAAGGAGAAGATAGCACTCTAGACTTACTCTTTAGCTAGCAGAGGATTAGAGCCAATAAATCATTAATTTTGAACACATGTTGAAATTGATATTTCAAAGAATCCTGATTTGTTTTCTTCAACCTTTTTTAGGCCCTTGAGGTCCCTAAAATATAGATCTTAGGCTGAACAAAAACAGGCAGTGATTGGAGTCTGCCACCCGCTTCTCAGGAGGCAAACATTTCTGATTGTAAGTTTGCCTAAAACTGGCTTGCCACTAGACCAATGTGTTTATGGTGGGTTACAAAGCACTAGAATCACTGGGGGCTTAGTGACAATGCAGAATCCTTAGAAGTCAGTATATTTAACCAGTACTTCAATCATATGTATAATAAATTTTTAAAACTATTTATTTGGAATTTAATGGGTTCTTTCTCTGATTTCCCTTCTTCTACCTGGAGAAAGTTGAGGGGCAGACATCATCTTGATGCTAAAGGCTGAGACAAACTGTACACATAAACAATTTGGATATATATCTACATATTCATGTTTGCATAATTCCTTTTAGGAGCCCAAATGCATGTGCACATTGATATATGTACACAACATCCCTTTTTTTCATCTATGAACATGTATAAATATGAACTCATCAGTGCAAGCCTATGAACCAGTGCATGAAACAATCTTGTTTAGCAGTATTTGAAAATCCAAATAATCATTTGAGAATAATTATTGCTTCCATACCATGTGCATGTTTTAACATAGAATGGAGTAGAAATTATGATATGACACTCATCTCTCCTGAAGTTGGAGATAGGGGAAACAAATGCTATTTCTTCTAGGCTTTAAGCCTTATTAATATGTGTTGATGAAATCCTTCATCACATCAAAGAAGTATCATCTTTTAGAGATGGTTTCTTTGAATAAAAGGCTTAAAGTATGGGTACAAAGTAAAATTCCTTAAAATATCTAAATTAAGAAAGAAGTTCAAGTATTATTAATAAAAATATTACTCATTAATTGACTTTATCATGAGTTGCTTAATTTGAAATGGTTTCAGATGAAATATAAATCTGATACTCTTTTATTGCCATTCTTTTATTTTAGCATACATTTTTAGTTCTTTAAATTATATAAATTAGTTTTAAACTTCACTTTCCTATTTTTCATTTAGAGACATGTTCCCAAACACAAGAATAATACCTGCTGGTAATATTACTCATTAGGAACATTTCCAATAAAAGAGGTCAATGGTGCAGCAAATATCTCTTTATTTCCAGTATGGCAATCTGTCAAGACAACAGCCTAGCCCAGCCGTGGGCAAACTATGGCCCGTTTGAAATGAATAAAACTAAAAAAAAAAAAAAAGACTGTACCCTTTTATGTAATCATGTTTACTTTGAATTTATATTAGTTCACACAAACACTCCATCCATGCTTTTGTTCCGGCCCTCCGGTCCAGTTTAAGAACCCATTGTGGCCCTTGAGTCAAAAAGTTTGCCCACCCCTGGCCTAGCCCATTGTTTAATTGTGTATCAGGTGTAGGTGACAGATCTTGGTTATGACATGACAAAAGGGCTTAGGAAGAGTTAAACATCTTCCTTCCCTTTAGAACAGCAGAGTCTTCAAAAAAAGACACCTGTTAAGTCTTTATTTCCTGAGGCACATAGAACCAGCCTTTTTACCTTTCAATTAGTAATGGAAAAACTTCAAAAAGGTAAGGTTTCATTTTTATTTTTGCTATTGCTGGCAGGTATCAGATATTTGGAGAGCTTTATGGATTCTATCTCCTCCTCTGTTTTTGTTCATACTCTTATGGTGGCTCCTAATAGTTAGAACTTTATTGTTTCCTTTCTTATTTGCATTCATTTAATTATTTCTGAGATATTGGCTGGGAGAGAAAATATTTTTTTGCAGAGATGATTCTCTTTCTTCTTCTTCTCCTCCTCCTCCTCCTCCTCTTCTTCTTCCTCCTCTTCCTCCTCTCCCTTCTCCTCTTCCTTCTACTTTTTTATAAAGAATAGCCATGTTTTACAGCTGTGTCCAGAAATTATGTTTTTCTAAAATTTTACATGTAACTCGTGTGTGCATGCCCATGCACATGTGTTTTGAGTAGAGGTGGTCGAAGGGGATTTTAGTGAGGACCGTGAAGGTTTTGAGCCCTAACTAGAAGACAATATGGAATAAAATATTGGAGGATAGACTACATTGGAAAAAGCATGCCTCTTCCTAAAACATTTGCAAACAGATTTCTATTTCTCTTCCTACGTTGTCAGCCTTTTTCATGTGGATTATCTGTAGGAAAAATGTCTGACCACTTTCATTCTTAGACAATTAGGTAAAAATATTCCCACATCAAATCTTACATTATGTCTCATCAAATCCAATTGTTCTGACTTTGGAAGAGTTAGCAAGTGACACTTTTAGGATGTTGGTAGGATTTATACCACATAAATGGGTTTATGAGTTAAGGCCACACAATGAGCTTATGATAGAGCTTGACTTCAAATCCAAGTTTAGTCATTTCTACCTCAATGTTCTTTCCATAATATTAGTCTACTGTGTCCACAGTAGATATATTTTTTTTAATTCTTAAGAAAAGAAAAACCTTAGCTTATCTTAGCATTTTTAATTCTAGAAAGGCATTACATAAAAAGGCCCAGAAATGTGGATTTTCCATAATTTTATCTTTCCCATTTTATCTTATTTTTCAAACTCTATTTTAGTTCCATTTAAAATGAAATCTTGCTGACATTTCTTCTTGTATGACCAGGGCTCGCCAGGGATGTGACCACTCATGGCCTGCTGACTCTTAATCGTTTAGTGCTTTGCATTCCCTGCTGAGCCAGAAAGCCTGGACCAGACTGGGAAGGAACACATGTGAGCAGTTGTCCTTTGTTCTTCTCTTGGCTCCGGGCTCTGGCCATGTGTTTTAGGCAGGACTTCTAATTAGGACGCCTGAAAGAAAAGAGCAGATTGGAGACGCCGTGTCCTCCTCCGCCGCCAGCAGGACTGGGGGTGGAATAATATGCTGCTCAAAACTCGTCAGGAAAGGCTTGCTTCCAAGGCAAGAAAATGTGGCAGTTGAGCACTGCAGGTAAAGCATCGGAGAAACAGACAGGAAGTGCGGCAGATCTGGGGCAGGGCTCAGCCTAGGTCAATCGATGTATCCATATGCTTATAAGACTAATATGTCCAAAGCTGAGTATAATCTTTGCTTCTAATTGGTGCACATGTTAAAGTGTTGTATTTCTAAATGAGCTACAAGGATGTTAAACCTTATTTGACCTTTGGTATACTCACTCTAGATATGATATCTTTCATACATATAGTTGTTGGCCAGAATATAAGTACCATAAACACAGCTATTTGGATTTTTTTTCCCCATTGATAGATCCCAATGTCAGAATAGAACTTAGCAAATGATAAGTCCAGCGTGATATGTAAAATATTTAACTACCAGTTGGATATGGGTAGCAAGGCTTTAAACAACTGGTGTGCTGGCGCGATCCTCAGTTCTGATAAGCACTCAGTGAATGTTGGTTGAATGACTTAATGAAGGGTACTCTTTCCCCATTAAGGATGGATATATAGTTTTGAATTGGTTTTGAGAACTTACCTACTTAAAATAGTTCTTGGGCAATTCACATACATAATAAAATGTGTATATGAAAATACCTATATGTATATGAAAAATGGTCAGCCTGTCTAATAATCAGAAATACAAAGTAAAACAACACATAGCTTTTTGTTGTTGTTTCTCTGACCTTCCAAACTAAGACTAATTATGTTCCTTGCACTGTCACAAACACTGTGAATATGTAGTTCCAAAGCCCGATTAGTCCACTGGTCACTATCTCTAGCTTAGAAAAGTTTCATTCACATTGACCTGTAAGGAGTTCAATTGATTATTACTGGATTGTGATTACATTACATTTGTTAACATAGTCCCCAAATATTTAATATATGTTTAAAAGTATTTGGTTGAGTAATTATTACTCCTTTAAAATTCTATTGTAATAATTAATTTCATAAATGTACAAGATAGTGTACATAGTGATATGTATCACGGCTTTGTTAATAATAGTAAAAAATTGGGAGCTGCTTAAATGTTCAACAACAAGGAATTGGTAAAGTACATAACATTGTATCCAAACTAGATTATCCTATGAAGCACAGATCCATATTCAGATGGTACATGATAGTGGGGAACTTGCACCTTATGATAACACACAAAGGTGGTATGAATTGATATTATTACCTAATTGCTTTAAAGAGGTAATGCCTAGCTACCAAAAGAATACACTCTGCTCAGAATTTATTAAGCAGAAAACCCCCTACAAAGCAGAATTCATACTATCTTTCCTTTTTTGTTTAAAAATACATACTTATATAGAATATGTGAGACTTAAAAGGCATCAGATGGCACTAAGGCTAGACACTCTAGCTTTACAGTACAGATACTACAGCAGTGTCTATGTACCTCTATAAGGATACAGAAGTAAGAACAATCTGAGGGTTATATCCAAATATTTTAATGGCGGTAATTTATTGGGAATTTGGGTAATTTTTCTTTCTCTTTGTTTGTCTTTGTTAATCTTTATCTTCTAACTTTTCTACAATCACCACATATTTCTTGTGAAGTTAACAAATAATGCTAAAAAAACAAAAAAGTACCCCCCTGAGGTGTGTGTGAGAGAGGGCAACCCTACCTCAGGGAACCCATTAGGTTTTGGACCTGCAGAAACCCCAGTTTCATTCCTTAGTCTTCCTGTGGGACCCTGACTGAATCACTTCACTGGCTGGTTTAACACCTGACATGCAAGACTCCTTTAAGAACTAGACATAATGTGTGTAAAAAAGTCCTACCATGCTACCAGCACATGATAGAACCTCAGTACATTGTTATTCATTGGTCCTGTTATTGGGAGGCTGTTCCTTTTAAATCTGAAAGCAGACTTTTTGTCATACCCTTTAAGATCCATGTGCCCAGATTGGAAACCTGTCAATTAGGAAACCAATATTATCTTGAATGCTACACATGTAATGACATCTTACAAAAGGAGCCCTGATGAAAAGTAGCCAAACTCTGAAACAGGGAAGAATGTAGTTTAGGATTTTGAATTTCTATCCCAAGCTTTGGGGTATAATCTATCTATTTAAGGAGTACACTGTATTTTGAGAGTAATATCCCCTCCTTGACACCCTCATACACACACACCCACACACATGTTAGCACAGATCAATGGATTTGTAAACCAAGTAGAATTTTGTGCATGGGGTTCTTCCTTTAAAATTAAAATGATTAGCAGATGTACAAACCTAGGCCTGAAAACATACACATATTTACATACATGCACACATGTAAATACTTTTACCAAGCTCTATTTCCTGCCTTCACTACTAAGTCAACTGAGTGATAGAGGAGGTTTTGCCCTCATCTTTTCTTTCCCATGTTTCCTCAGTTCCTGGGAATTGAGAGGATTTTACAAGAATATTTTCTAGTGACTAAGTGCATAATCCAGTAAGAACAGGCCTCTGGGAGTCACCCTGTGGATGAGAATTTGAAGTTGTTCTAGCAAAGGTGTTTGGTGGGTGGGGGAACCTCAGCTATCCTCACTTTATCATCTGTTCTTGTGTGGCCAATTACACCCGGTTGGATGAGTCTGCTTATAGACTGTTGTTATAGAACAGAATTGGTGTTAGTACAAAAATCATTGGCAGTTAACTTTTCATGTACAGCTAGTTAAAGTAACCAATTTAATTAAAATATAAACCAACAAACATCTCTTTAGCTTTTTTAAAGTGCTATGGTGTAGGCAAGAATATTATGTAGATTGCAGGCTGCAGCTATTCATGGTTATTCGTCTTTTTAAAGCTGTGTCTAAAAAGAAGTGTTAATACCCCAGGGGGAGGGGTCTTGCCAATTTTCTAGGCACAGTAAATTTACTTCGGTACTGAAACTTAATACCCCCAACAAACACCTGCGTTAAATCTACTTTTTATGGCATTGTTATTAAAAGGTAAGTGTCATTTGAGGAAATGACTCTATCGCCGTTTAACTCTTCCCATAAAAAGGTCTTCCTTGTTTATAACTTGTATTTTGGGCTTCTGAGAAGGAAGGAATGCTTCAGGACAAGTAATGGTGAAATTCTGGGAACTACTCATGTAATTTGGAAGAGAGTGGATTTTATTATTGATTTAGGCTTCAGATCTTTCTTTACATATACATGAGGTAGTTTGGGGTAATATGGTTGAATTCCATAAAACAAAAGCAAATAACTTTTTTTCCCTACCAAACTCTTGTACATGCAGGCCTGGGTCACAACAATATTGGTATGTAGTTAAAGCTTATACTTTATGACTCTTTTCTTTATCCCTGGTATCTGTGCCTCCACCACATGTTCCCAACATGCGTTCTTTTTTTTATTGGTCTAGTCCTTAGGTAGTTAGAATAATTTCCTATTACAAAGTATTATTTATTCTCAAAGAAATTTCTTTACAAGAAACATGGAATAGGGCATCATAGGGCATCAGAAGGCGTAGATTCAGGGTTCTGCCACTTGCCAGATATGGAACCACTAGTAAATAAACTACATTTTCTGAGCCTGAATTTCTCATCTTCATAGAGATGTAGTATAATACTTTTACCAGAGAGCTGTAGTGAAGAGTAATTTAGATAACATATCAAAATTATATAGCACAGGTAATGTTAGGTCTGATTATAATTTGGCAAAGATTGGCCAATTTCACAGTTTACATAGTTCACTTGATCAATTATGTAGCTAATTGAATCAATGTAAATAGCAAGTCATATAGTCAAATCTTCACACCCAGCGGTGAGTAATTAGTAGTCTACATTTTTCCCTTGTAGATCTCAGTTTCCTCATTTGACAGAAGAAATGATCACATTAGAAGGTTTAAGGACTTTTCCAACACTGAGTTCTATGATGATATACTATTTTTTTTAACAAAAGTTATTGTTTAAATCATAGTAAAGTAAGACATTTTTCACAGCTTTAATTTCTGCAATTTGATCCTTTTTGCAATAGAACAAAAATATGCCACGGAGATCTGTTGTGTTGGCATCACAGCATCCAAAGATGTTCAATAACAGATGAATAGAAAACAAAAACAAAAAGGTCAAAGTTTCTCTTGGGGAGCTGGAAATCAGCATGGTGCCAACCAGTTTTTAGTTACAGGCCAATCTGGAGGTTCCAATGCTTTGGTTTCATATAGCTCCTTGGGAGGTGGGTACCCACCACACTACAAGTTTTCTAAACTAGTCCCTCGGTGTCATCCAGGGTTTCATGCTTAACTCTGAAGTGGTAACTCAGCTTTGCTCTATAAATGGAATTCCAATCCCAAAGGCTTGTGTGTTACACAACGGCCCCACAGGGTGACTGTGGAATTTTCACATTGCTGCTACCTGGTGAAGCAGGGCATCTGGGTATCAGATCAGGGGGATATGGATGTTCTACCAGACCTAAGTAGATTCACTGGAAATTGTCCTCAAAAAATCCCTTGAAAAATGGCATGATTAGTATAGATGATTAAACCATTCTATAAAATGAGGAGTTGGTTGTATAACTAAAATTCATTGAGCACTTGCTGTGCATCAGCCACTGTCCTGTATTTCACAAGCATCATTTCATTTGATCCTCTCAATATCTATTTAAGGAAGAACCCCATCCTCCTCAACACAGGAAGGAACTCATAAGGAGGGTAAATAACTTGCCCAAAGCCACACACACCCAGGCAGGTTTCTCCACAGTGAACAAAGAGGCAGAATAGCAGTTAATTGCAGACATGAACTAAAGCTCAAGTTTAACCTGGGCCCTGTGTAATGGTGCTGAGTTATACACAGTGATTCTACTACTATCTGCACACCTGTGTAAACCATAGTACCGTTAGTACCATTAAATCCATGCATAGAGGACACCTTATTTCTCCATAGCAGGCGTTCAGTGTCCTAGACTTCAGCTGGCACCCATAAGCTATTTTTTTCTCTTCCACAGAAAAGAAACAAGAATGACCATTTCAAGTTAATTTCATCCTGAAGGAACATGATAAAGGATGATTGGTTATTTTAGTTTTGTGCTCTTTGGTACCATTTCAAAATTTAATATATGCTGAATAAAAATTGATGATAGCACACTTTGAAAGTTTGACCCATTTTCCCCGTGTGTGTGTGTGAGAGAGAGAGAGAGAGAGAGAGAGAGAGAGAGAGAGAGAGATTGAGAGAGAGAGAGAGAGAGAGAGAGAGAGAGAGAGAGAGAGAGAAAGAGATTGTAACAAGTGCCTATGACTATGAGGTTATTTAAGGGAAGAGTCTGCTTGGAAAAAAAGGAGGTATAGACTGCATAGAATAAATAGATTCCCAAGACTGTCTCAGAAGTTTTGCAATTATATTCAGATTGCTATTCATTGCAGAAAAGTGGGGCATTCTTGCAATATGCTCAGCATTTCTATGAAGAGCAGAGATGACTGCCATCAGAAGTTAATCATAGCAGTTATTTTGTGTTATGACAAAGGATGTCAATAGAGCTTGAAGCAGGCATGTTTGCATAGGATTTAATCCATAGGGCAGCAATAGTTTAGGCATTACCCAAGTGAAAAAGTAAACAAGTTCAATATGGAACATAATTTAGCTCCCTGAAGTATTATTTCCAGCTATATTTAAAATAAGAGATTTATGAGAAGTTACTGTAAGTATTTGCATACTAATATGCTTTCACCTTTGTAGGAATTAGAATCTAAGTTTAGAACAGGGAAGAATCTTAACTGAAGCTGGTTAGCACTAATGCTGTTAGAGGTAGACCTGTGGGGAGCAAGTGTGCATCCTCCCAGGAGGCAGACTCCCTCTGCTGTCCTGGTGGCTGTCATTGCACAGCTCCAGAGGGCACCATTCCTATAAAACACATCTCTTTTCACTGCACTGTGTGGAAGCTTTGACAGTGTGGGGAGTGAGAATATTGAGATAAGAAGGTAATCTTGGGTTATTTGGATGGACTCTAAATGCCATTACACAAGTCCTTATGAAAAAAGGTAGAAGAAGAGTCAACCCACACATAGAAGAGGATATGATTGCAGTGATGTGGCCACAAGCCAAGGAGTGCCAGCAGTCACCAGGAGTTAAATGAGACACAGAATAAATAATTCTCCCCTAGAGACCCCCCAAAAGTGTGGCTCTGTCCACACCTTGATTTTAGTCTCCTGGCCTTCAGACTTTGAGAGAATCTCTCTCTATAAAAGCCTACATGACCATTATGGCCAAACGACTGGAACAACCAGATGACAGGTGGTAGCTATGACGCACACTGACCCAGACCTTGATTTGGGGCCCTGACAGCCCTGAATCTGGTTCCCCTACACCCCAGACCCAGACTGGAAGGAGGAGGGCACTCAACGCCTCATGGAATCGGCCATTGGTTAGCTTGCTGCTGGGGCCAACCTCCTGTGGTCCCTCTCCCCAGCTGGCTGAGAGACCCCACCCATGCTTGAATTCATGCACCAGGCCTCTAGTACATTTATATTGTTTTAAGCCCCTAAGTTTGTAGTACATTGTTAAGGTAGCCTTAGGAAACTAATATAACTTGCAAATTTATTTCTCTAATCCTGACTTCTCTTCTAAATTGAGACTCAAATGTCTACTGGTGGATGTCTCAATTTCCACCTCTAAATCCCCACTCCTCGCCTCCACGTGCTTCCTAGCTCAGGTAATCATTCATCAATTCCTAATCATGCTTTTTTTTTAACCTCTTTTCTCTCATTTGACCAGTTACCACATCAGGGTGACACTATTTGAAAAAAAGTTTCTTGGATCATCACCTACTCCCCATTCCTAGCACTACTAGTCTAGGCCAGATACTTAATCACCAAGTCTCATCTTAATTTCTGCAATATTTATACTTTGAGTTTTTTAGTTGCTCTCTATTCTACCAACACAATCATCCTTCTAAAATGGCTATATATATATATATATATATATATATATATATATATATATACATATCTGTGCTGGAAAATACCTATAGAATTAAGTTTAATATCAGAGCATCACTAAAGCAGTCACAGTGCACAATCTGGGGACATGACTGCTGCCTGGGTTCCATTTAGGGCTCTGCTCCTTACTACATATGCAACTTTAGGCAGATTACTTCACTCAGCATCATTTCTGCCTCTGTAGATTGAGGGCAATAATAGTGCCTTCCCCATAAAGGGGCTGTCAGAAATAAATGACTCGGTACCCAGAAAGCACTCAGAAGAGTGTTGTGGCCACCCAAGAAGTAAGCAGCAGCATTAGAGCTTGTCAACAATAACAATTATAATATTGAAAAGAAATATGAGCTGTTTTTAACATGTGTAGAACAACCTACAGATCCTTTACATTCTGGTTATGTTTAATATTACAACCTCTTCGTATGCCGCCCTTTCTGTATTAGTCAAGGTTCTCTAGAGAACAGAACCAATAGAATGTCTATTTGTGTGCATATATAAAATTTATTATGAGGAATTGGCTCATGCAATTATGGAGGCTGACAAGTCCCAAGATCTGCAGTTGGCAAGCCCTGGAGCCCCAGGAGAGCTGATGGTGTAGTTCCAGTCTGAATGCTGGCGGGCTCAAGACCCAGACAGAGCAGATGTTTCAGTTTAAGTCCAAAGGCAGGAAAAAAAACCAATGTCCCAGCTCAAAGGCAGTAATGCAGGAGGTGTTCTTAGTCAGGGGAAAGTTAGCCTTTTTGTTCTATTTGAGCCTTCAACTGATTGGATGAAGCCCACCCACATTAGGGAGGGGAATCTGCATTACTCATGTCTACCCATTTAAATGTTAATCTCAGCAACACCCTCTCAGAAACATCCAGAATAAATTTTGCCAAAATATCTGGGCTGCCCATGGCCCAGTTAAGTTGAAACATAAAATGAACCATCAGATTTTCCTAAGTACCCTCTTGGTGATTTCATGAATGAGTTCGGTCATCTCTTGTCTTCCTGCCTTGGCTAATATTGCATTTAATTTTTTTCTTTTTCTTAGGTTTACATTCATCCTTTGTTCACTCTGGCCTGGACAAGCCCTAACTATTCTTCACAACTGAGTTCAAATATCACTTCTTTCTCTACTTGGCAAATCAGTTCTTTTCCTCCTTACAGTGAGATTCGACTCTTCTTGCCTCTGTGCTATGCAATGGAACTCAATTCGTATAACTGATCACATGGTGTTAAACCTAGATATGTAGCCATCTACTCATAGTAAGTAAGACCTTATGGAAACAGAAACATACCTTTACATCTTTTTTTTCTTCTTATTCTAAGTGTCTGGCCTATCATAGGTACTCAATAAATGCTTGTTGAATTAATTCTTGGCCCATTGAAAAAAACAGAAATGATGAGCCTCTCTCATGAACAAGGAAAAGTTAGCAAACTGGAATTCTAGTTATCAGTAGTTTTCCCACTCCCTAAGTGAACTTTTCCCAGAAGGCATTGTACTGTTCCCCACAGAGGAAATTTGGGGACTGCCAGCAGGAGTGCCCTGGCTGAGCTGAATTACTGTGATGGTGCCCAGGGAGAGAGGCAATCTTTGAAGCACCCAGGCGGTAACCTTTATTTAATTGGCAAGATGGAAATCAATAACACATATGGCATTAACAATTTTAGATTCTGGATTAGTTTGCAGTGATATTGGCTGATCAAAAAAAAAAACACATTCAAATAATCTTCAAATCATTTTGCTCCAGGAAAATTCCCAGTGCATTTGTTGTATTTCTTAATAGGAATTTAGATATTTAAACATGGATCCAGAAAAAACCCCACAGCAATTGCATAAACAGTCATCTAAAAAGATATATACATTAAATTATGCATTAAATAAAGTAGATAGGCTATGAAGTATGACAGATTGTTCCCTGTCTTTTGTATTGTTGTTGTTGCCTGACCAAGAGATGTGCCTATTATTACCCATTATTAGCTTTATTTTAAACTTTGAAAAATCTTAAAGGTAGACCAACATTGGTGTTCACAAATCAAGAAGCTGAGGAAAACATCTCCAAACTAAAATAGGGCAATTATTTGGTTATGTAATAAACTATATCTTTCAGAATTCAGTACAGGAAACAGAAAACACTTTAGATATTTTAAGCAGAAAGGGATTTAGTGCCAGAAAATAAGAGCTTAGTAGATTGTTGGGAAAGCAGGTGGGGTGGACATCAAGGATCACCAATGGACCTACAGGGGAGGCAGCCCACGGAGCATGACACCTCGGTAGTGTTGCTGCAGCTGCACCACTGAATCCTGATACCAGAAGCTGGTGACCCAACACTGGAATGTGTCCCTTGTCACTCACATCTACATGACCTCACTTAACAGGGGAAAGAGCAGTAGTAGTAGAGCCTTAGCTGTAAAGGTCAGCATGATACACCCATCAAAAATCCAACCTAACCAAGTTGGCTTTCAGTAGGTGAATGGGTGGCAAACTGTGGTATATCCAGTTGGTGGAATATCATTCAGCACCAAAACACTATTAATGCAGGAAGAGACATGTAGGAAACAAATGCACATTACTATGTAAAAGAAGCCAATCTGAAAAGGCTACATACTATAGGATTCCAACTATATGACATTCTGGAGAGGAAAAATTATGGAGTTAGTAAAAGATTGGTGGTTGGCAGGAGTTAGCGGAGAAATGGTGGGATGAATAGGAGAAACACAGAGGATTTTAGGGCAATGAAAGCACTTTATATGATACTATAATGGGGGATACATGTCATTATACATTTGTCTAAACCCATAGATTTACAAAACCAGCAGTGAACATTAGTGTAAACTCTGGGCTCTGGCTGAGAATGATGTGTCCATGTAGGTTGATCAGTTATAACAAATATATGATGTTGGCAATGGGGGAGGCTTCACATATGTTGGGGTCAGAGAAATATAGGAAATCTCTATCTTTTGCCTAATTTTGCTGTGAACCTAAAACTTCTCTAAAAAATAATAAAAAAGCAATGTGTGCATTAATACAAATATATTCATGTTTCATAATTTTCTTCAGAAAAAAGAGTGGGTCTAATTTCCCAAATTTTTATTAAGGGAATTTTCAGAAATATGCCTCTGTAGGGAAAAATGCAGCATGCTTTTATCTTGTAGGAATACTGTGTGGATTAACTGGTACTTTGAATATAAAAAAGTACAATATAAATGTATCTTTTAATTATGCTTCTGAAAGTAATAGCTGCTGTCCCTATTTATTAGGAATAACATCAGGTAACAGAAGTAAAATGTAGTTAAAGAGACTAAAAATTAATCATGTTGGGACCAAACAGATTTAAGCAAAGTAGGCAGAGATTCTTTCTTCTCTTACAGAAAACCAAATCCAAATATGAATCCAACATGCTAAAAAAGAGATCACGTCCATTTTCTTCGCAAGCTTCTTTATATATTGCAACAACAACAACAAATGACCTTTAAACTACCTTGAGAGATAACAGCTGACTAGAAAATTACAGTTATTAGCAGGATAACCAGAGATTAGAGTATTTAGAGTAAAAAAAAATACTAAAAGACAGATGTTAACAATTTGGAACCTCAAAAGACAGCTATGATAAAACCCTATATTGCAGTGTTTCTAAAGGATGATTGGGGGATTCATGATACTTTACAGTACCTAGAAATCTGAATGTGGATAAGTAAACTTAACTTTTTTTAAAAAAGAAATTTATACTAAGTTTTATTTGTAAATCCATGGAAAAAAATCACTATTTATATTTATCAAGTATTCACCTTGGCCCCGAAGATGTTTAAGTTTAATGTTTCCTTTATTATAAATAACTAAAAATACCCACTACATTTTTTGAAAGACATTCCTGAAATAAAACTAGGTAATGATTATGGTCTGTTCACTGTTAACCCTTTGCTGGAAGGGTAAGGTGAACCTAAATTGGGTGTTAGGAATCATGAGTTACAGACATCACTATTAATTTCCATTTGATCCTGGGCCAATCATTCAATAATCATTTTTCTCTTCTTCTCAGAGGAAAGCTCTAGCAAAGTTTTCTCTTGGGAAAGTGGAAAGAACACGTGAGCTCTGGTACCAAGTGGACTTAAGTCCCTACTATTCTATGCCACTGAAGCCTGCAGGGCTGTGTAAGGCGACGTTAAGCTAACGGACTCTAACACTGGCCTACTTGGATTCAACTCCTGGATATGACTCTTGCTTGCTGTGTGAACTTACTCAAATTATTTAACTTTCTATGCCAGCATTCTCACACCTGAAATGGAGAATGATAATAATATTTGCCACTGGAACTATGAGAAGTAAAAGTTTCAATATTTTTAAAGAATTTGCTGTTACCAGCTATTCGAAAGTCTTAGATAACCAAACACTGTTACATGTTTAGTGAAATTGAGATGGGACAATGTAGTAGTTTATAAAATACCTAAATTCTTTACCATAATAACCACCCACTGAATGATAGTTGCTTTCTAACTCATGAAAATTTTCCAAGTTGATCGCTGGACATGGGACCAGGAGATAATCTATAAAATGGCATGGTTGTCTTCCATGATGGCAAATTCAAGTTTTAGTGATGTCTCTATATCATTATACTCTATCAGGAATTTACCTGGAAGGTTGGTGTAAAGAGAAAAACACATTTACTAGTACTTTATATTTCTAGTGGGAGTCATGTTTTGCTCTCATCCAAACTGTTAAATTCTCATATGTTCCTTGCTTTAGTCAATGGGCACCACCATCCCCTTGGTTCTTGAAAATCCCTCATTCCTGGTCCTTGCCTTCCATGTGCAACCAACAGCCAAGCCTTGTCAAATCTCTGTGTAAGGCCTTCACCCCTGCTGCCACTGTCTCAGGCTTGGGCCACATCATCCTTTCCTTACACTCTTCATGTAACTCGATGGACACCCCCAACAAATAGCCTCCTTTCTTGTGCACTTCTTTGGTGGGTCCAGATTGATGACAAGATATTGTCCAGATTCCTCAGAATGAGATTGGTTTCCTATCTACCATTCCAATAGTTTCTTACTATTTTTCTTTATGTGTGACATGATCCCCTTGAATCCACTTTCTTGCTCTACCCATTTTTGCCTTTATTCACATTGCTTCCTTACTTAGGGGAATGTACATACCCACACATCCAAATCCTACCCATCCTCAGTGGACAATTTCGAAACCTGTCCTGTTCCATGAAGTCTTTTCTGGTTTTCCCCCTTTCTCCCTCTCTTCCCACTCCCTCCCTTACTGTTGATCTCCATCTTCTCTGAAATCTCATAACATTTTATTTTTAGCTAATTTATGTCACTTATGTTTATCTTATATTTATTTTCTGCCTATCTTTTATTCTCTACATTTTAAATTATTAGATAATAAAATATAGTCATTATCTTACTATCTTTATAATGAATAACAGCAAATATGAAAACTCAAAAATATTTATTAATGATTAAAAACATAGGTGGAAAATACAAAAGAATTATGGCAGTTATGCTCCAGGAGATAGAGGAGCCTATCTATCTATCTATCTATCTATCTATCTATCTATCTATCCATCCATCCATCTATCCACCCATTGTATATCTATCATCTATCTATCAATCTTGTATACAGACACAGGCAAACTATGACGCATGGTTGGTTCTGGGAAGGAAAAAAGTGTACATTTTGTTAAGCAAGTGTAACAAAGGAATACTTTAATCTTACAGGGGAATTTGAGGGTAGTGGGGCATCTTAGAGGAGGTAGAATTTCTATTGAACTTTGAGACAAGAGAGCGCACATAAGCAGATTGAAATAAAAAACACTTTAGACTGTGCCAACAATTTAAGCCAAGACCTAGAGGAAGGTAACACAGCTCCATGTTCAGGAAACAGTATCTAGACTGGTCTCATTGAATGTGCTTATCTAAATCTTAGGATTAGAGGACTCATAGGTATATTCTCCTGGGATGGGTTGTTCTCCTTCATACAGTCTAAGCTGACTTATTTTCTTTACGTTATGTGGGGACAATTGTATTATTGAATAATATGTATTTTTTGTGAACTATAGGCCTCTTCTTTTACTGAATATAATTGATAGTTACTAAAATTGTGGGAAGACATATGCTCATTCAACATTTTTATTACTTGCCATTTTGTTTCATGATAGCAGAGTGAGCTGCAAATCAAACTTAATATGTATCAGTATTTTTTTAGTGGTACACCAAATTTAATTCTAAAAGATTTAATTCATTTTAGTTTTATGATAGATCATGTAGACTGACAAGCATGAAAAGCTGAGTGTTGAAATGCCCTGCACATAAAAAAGGTGCCTAATAAATATTGGCTAATTAAACAGGTATAGAGACCACCCATGAGATTGTCTATGTAGTATTTCCCCCTCTTATCCATCCACCTAGCTACAATGAAAGACTCCATGTTTCAAGGTCACACACACACACACACACACACACACACACTCCTGACCTTGAGTTCCATGAAACACTCCATTATTTAAAAAAAAAATCCTCCCTGTTTTGTTCTTTTTTCCCTATTGTGTTTCCCCCTTTCCTACCCAGAGTTAGAACAAAGATATTTTCTCACAGATTTCTTCTATATATGACTATCCTGAGATTTAAAAAGTTTTAAATAACATTTTAAAAATCCAAATTGAAGTTTTTCCTATAGTAGTAATTTCCAACTTGTAGCAGACTTCAAAGACTGTATATATCCTAGCTGTAGGGTAATGATTTTTATTTTATAAACCAAGTATTAGAAGGTGAAGGCTTTCTCCCTGAGACTAAAAGGAATTCTTCAAATGGCTATGTCCTTCCAAGTTTGGCTGATTGCATCAGACACTCCTGATTTTTTTTTCTAGGAAGAAAGTACTAGTCCTTAATATCCTATCTCTCCTGTGGGGCAAAAATAGATATCTACAATAGATGTCTTCCAACATTTCTCTTCTATTCTGGGTACCCTCCCCTTACCCAAGCAAAACTCATGACTGGTGTGGAATCTGGTTACACCAATGAATCATTTCACAAGAATTTCTGAACTTGTGTCCATGGGGTTGAAAGCAATCCTATTTAGTGGCAGAAGCCATAACATACAAAACTCACATGCTGTGTGCTGCTATATTCCCTATGAAATGGAGAAAAATGGTGAGAGAGAATAAACGTGACACCCAGAGCAATCAGAAACACGAGATGGAAAGAGGTAGCCTTAAAATACCAGGTCACAGTTGATTCTGTGTCTAGCTACATTCTTATCTCGCCACTGAATCCTATCTAACTGTGGATTCTACTAGTCAATATATTCACCCTTCTGCCTAAACATGTTGAAGGGGTATTTCTGTCATTTGTGTCTAAAATTCTATAAAAATCTCTGACTCATCCTAGGAGTTAGAAAGCTTGGGCTAGCCATATGATTGGGAAGCACTGGCCTAGTGCGTTGGATATGGAGCAAATGACAACTGGTGGCTATACTTATGCTTAAAAGGGGCAGAGCAAAAGCAAATTATGTGATCTGAAGTGAAAGGTCTGGAATGGCCGGCCATCAGGTTTGCCTAACTAGAAGTAAGACATTAGGAAATAGTCCCCTGTGTAGAAAGGAGGGGTCTATTCTCAAATGCCTATGGCTTCATCCAGGGGTGGGAAGAAAAATGTAAGAATCTTGAGCCAGTCCATTCCAAAGTAGGACCTTTATTATAGCAGTGAATAAAAGGACAGGAATGGGAAATTAAATGTAGATTATGGTTTGGGGAATAATAGAACAGAGCAACAGGTCCTTTTATCCAGCATACCTGGGGAATGAATCAACATCATTCACTATCAGTAGATCCATATGGCCCTGAACATTAGCAAATATGTAACTGTAAGAGAGCCAAGTAAAGTTCTGTGCCATTTTAGTGATGCAATTGGCATTCCCTTAGAGAACTGATATTTCAGAATATGTTTACATGAAAGAGAGAATTTGGACAAGAACATCTCAGACCAGAATATTGAAATCATAAACTCTGAAGTAGATGCTTGGCCTGAGTTCTTCTCTGAGAAGTTCAAATACCAGTTATTGTAGGGTTCTAGGGTCCAGCTGGACACTGAGTTTTTGATGCTGGCTGCAAAGTGATAAATGTATCACAGGGCAGAGTTAGATGCTTTATGTGTTTGAGGAAAATAAAAGCTGCTCAGTTGTACAATCTACTGTCACAGAATTATGAAACACCTTATGATTTAGTTCAGTGCAAACTGCCAGAAACCTCTCTCTTAAAATTCCCATTTTACCTTGAGAGATGAGGCAACATAAAGCTTTTTCAGATGACATTCCTTAACTTTCCAAATTAGTTTATTGCAAGTCTATAAATCAAGACTATTTTTCACTCTTCACTCTGGTGGGCACCTCTCTGTCTGTCTACATCCTGGGGGACAGACCTTCACTCTTCCCCAAATGTGTGCAGAATGCCATGATTCTCTCACTCTTCTCCACCACTAATTGCCTTGTCTCTTATAGCAGGCAGTTGCAAGTTGAGTGCATGGGAGGATGTGATGATGAGGCTTTATTAAGTCAGGGCCAATCAGGTTAGAAGCTGTGGCATAAATTCCTAGTATGTCTACATTTCTGACCATGAACTTGATTTTCTGGATTCCTGACCCTGAACTTGCTTTATAGTCCATTGCATTAATTATGTATAAAACACACACACACACACACACACACACACACACACACACACACACACACCACTGCCACCACCACACGAAAAAACTTTTAAGTAGTTTACCCAAAGAGGTGTTTGGAAACTTTATTAGGTTTCCATTGTTTGGTTTATGTTTAAATGGGGAAGCATTTAATTTGGCCACTTTCTCTGGTTACCCCATTCATCACTTATCAGGAGAACATCACTTTCCCATAATCCTTAGAGTTCTTCTTTCCATACTATACTAAGGTTAAGAACATACTAATTTAAAACAAGTGGTAATTTAAGTTACTTAGCATTTGTATATGATTAGCACCCAAAGCCCTACACATACATTACTCACACAGCCACCCTGTGTGGTAAGAATTAGAATATGAGGTGAGCAGGCCTGCTTTATCATGGTGGCTTCAGACAGGAATTATAGGAGTTCTATCCATCTTAAATTATTTTCTGCAGGGGATAATGTGATAGGGATTAAAATTATATATAAATAAATATAAAACAAGTTTGAAACCCACCTATAAGCCTTCATTCTACATAGGGAGTTCTATACCAGGCCGGCAAAAGGATTATATTTCTGCTTTTATTAATCACAAAGGAGGCACATTCTTAGCCAGCCGAAACTGCCTTTATTAGTGAATATACATTCCTTGTGCCTAGGTTTATAGTCTGCATTCTAAAAGGGTTTTATATTCTTTCTTCTACTTATGGCTGTTCAGAGTGATTGAGCTAAAACCAATCCTTGTGAATTCACCAAATAACCCAATTAGATGAAGAAGAAATAATGCCAGTCTTTCTGAATGAGTTCATAGGATGTCACACATTTCTAGGTAAAAGCAAAAGCCAAATAGCAAATATTTCTGAAGAAGAGACCACCTATACCACTGAGAAGGATGAGGTTGCTTTGATTTTTCACTCCTCTGCGATAGGTTTCCTGGGTTTGTCCCAGACAAAACACCAGAACAGTAGTTCTGACCATCAGAGGCTTTACTTGACCTTACCCAAATTCCACTGCAGGGACACAGGGTGACTGATGAGACCTGCTTCCCTGTCATAAATCTCACAAAATTGAAGAGGGAGAGACCAGACAGACACATCACCTCTGAGGACTAGCCTACAGACTCCCAACTGATTTATCTGCCCATTTCTCCTCATTTTGAAAGATGGAAATGGTTTAACTCGAACATTTTGCAGAGACATTTGGTCAGGGTGAATGTATTTCAGGGGGGAAGAAACTCCTGTCTTCATCTTGTTTATTGTTCTCTAAAGTCTTTCCTCTAGCCTAGATAGAGCCACCAGGCCTCCATCAAAAGATCTTTTTTCTTCTTTGAAATAAAAAGTAAAACCTTGGCCCATGCCAAGTCCTGTTTTCTTTCTTTCTTTTTTAAAATGTTGCCTTTATTGTTGGAAGTATTACAGATGTCTCCTCTCCCCCCCCCCCCTCCAATTGACACCCTCCATCCTGCACCCAGCATTGTTTGTATATATATATATATATATATATATATATATATATATATATATATATATATGAATTTTTTTTTTTTACAGACAGGAAGGGAGAGGGATAGAGAGTTAGAAACATCAATGAGAGAGAAACATTGATCAGCTGCCTCCTGCACACCCCCTACTGGGTATGTGCCTGCAACCAAGATACATGCCCTTGACTGGAATCAAACCTGGGACCCATCAGTCTGCAGGCTGATGCTCTATTTACTGAGCCAAACCAGTTAGGGCCCAGCCTTGTTTTCTTTAGGACTAACTTGCATATTGAAAACTCCATCTTTACTGATACCAAGTGATGATTAAAGTAAGTAATGGTGAGGAATCAGGCAGATGTGGTCTAAAGTTGTATCAGCCACCTTCCGGCAGCATGCCTCCATACACATTATTTAACTTCTGAGACTCAGTTCCTCATCTGCTAAGTGGTATTAATCATGATGTCTATCTCCAGAGTTAAATGAGATACAATTTGTCACGTAGTAAGTGCTAAATAAATAACTGCTATCACACATTAGCATCATTCCCTTCATTTCCACAGCATGAACACCAATACTACACTAAAAGTGGAGGCTATCTGTTTTTTTGCCTTGATGTCTCTTTTCCATTAGTTTCTGATGTTTCAGTAGCAAGGCTGCTGGAAATGGTGTCCTTGACTTGGGCTTATACGGACTTAGTCTTGCATTAAATGTAATCATTTTCATTTGCCTGCAGAATGAAATCCAGTCTCCTTATCCTCACAGACACATATATAGCATCATTCTCAATCTGGCTTCCTGTGAACCCATTCACTAGTCTGTACATTTCCCCTTACATTAGCGAATTGCCATATTTTATTGAAATTATGTGCATGTAAATCTATCTTCCCTACTGGACTGGAAGCTCCTCCAGGGCAGGTATTGTCATACCAGCACCTGTCATAAATCTCAGCAAGGAGGCACTTGCTTCAAACATGATTTTTAAGAGTATTTTAAGCTTAGTGTTGGGATGGGAGGAGCTATACAAATCATTTTCTTCGTGAATAGTGCAACAAAAGCAAATGACTAATATAGTTACAGATGGTTCTATATAGAAATATTTACAGATTACTATATATACACATATTTATTTGCTTTTTCAACCAAGGAAGCATAAGGAAAGGACAGACTATTATCAATGAGCATACCTAACACCCAGATGTTGGTTTCTAATATTATTCTTTAATAGAACAAACTAGGGCTCCTTGTAGAAGTGATTGATTCTAGGACTGGGGCAGGAAATAAACAAGCTTGAAGCAACTTAGAGAACCTGAAAATAAAAAGCATGTTGTAGAACTAACACCTGTGTGCGCACACACACAGGCACACACAATGTGGGTATGTTAGAGGGCCCTAAGAGCCAACTGAAAGAGCTCTCAGTGGCCAGAAGCTGGAATAATTTGAGCAAAAAATCACTAAGTTAGTATTAGATCATAACTTACAGTATAAAATAAATATCCATGAGTCTATGCTGATACAAAGAATAACTGAATAAATAATTTGGGAGAAGAAAATCTCCTAGGATTTATGCAGAAACTTGACCGTCAAAGAGTAGGGTGGTATAACAACATTTTTAGTGTGGGTTGTGTGTGTGGAAAGGGAGAGAAAAAAAAGAATAACTTCACTGTGGAGAAACCTAACAAGTACTACTTCAGTCAGGTTCAAGATCAATAGCAATAAGCCCTATTACTTGATATGATAATGTGCCCCTTTGGTATGTTATGATGAAAACAAAACTATTTCTCTGAGATATTCCTTCCAAAAACTCAGAAACCAAGTCTAATCATGAGAAATACATTAGACAAATATCACTAGAGGAACATCCTACAATATGTCGCCAAAGATCATGACAAACAAGAGTCTGAGAAATTGTGATAGCCAAGAGGAGCCTAAGCCTACATGAAGGGTAAATGTAATTCGATATTCTAGATGAGATCCTGGAATAGGAAAAGGACAGTCAGTAAAAAATAAGAGAACCTGAATAAAAGCATTAGCTTTCATTAATGATAATGAATCAATATTGGTTCATTAAATATAAAAATGCACCATTCAAATGTAAGATGTTAATAACAGGGATATATGGTAACTCTCTGAACTACCTTCTCAATTTTTGGAGCACAACCTGATCTAAAAATAGTCTATTCAGATGACTAAATAAAAAAAATTAAAAAAGCATATGAGAGGAATAAAATCAGAATTAGCTGAATATAATAGAAGAGAGACTATTTCTTGACACAGATACTCTTTCCCTACTATAGCTGGATTATTCAGGATAATGGGTTTATGTCACAAATTAATTCAATAATTGCCTCTATTTTCTGTTTAATTATGTGTATGAGAACAGGAGTGGAATGAAAATACTTCACATGGAATTTTTCCTACAGTAATAGATTTCAACAACAGTCAGATTTTCATTTAAAATCATTAACTTCATGACTTACAGACATATTCACTCTAATTCTTGTTTAGTCCAAACTAGTTTCCTAGTCATGAGAGAGGAATATTCTAATTTTCTGTAAGAACTGGTTCAGCGCTTATCAAATCTTGGCTAGAAGTGTTGAAAGAACTGGAATGCCTCTTTAGAATTTTGGGAAACAGTAAGTAGGTGAGAGAAGGCTAAGCACCAACCAACTTCCAGTGAGCTTAGACAGAGAGAGGTGTTTTGTTGGACTCACGTCAACAAGAAATGAACATAGATGCACAGCATTCCATACAAGAAGCTCTATTTTGCTCTGTTGCAATACTCACAGCCACTGGCTTGTTTCTTGGACAATAAATGTTTTTGTTTAAGCAGAAATGACTGAAGTTTGTGCACTTAACCAGTTTGATGAAAAAGCTGAAAAGCTAGCTTGCTATTCTCAAATAATCCTACTCCTAAACTCGTGCTTAATTTTATATACATGTTTCAACTCTTTTGAGAGAGAGCTACATCTAAGTCCTTTTGATAAACAGTGGTGTGGGAGAAAGGCAGAGGATGTCTGCATGACAGGGTGGCCCAGGTCAGGAAATTAATGCCCCTCCTTGGGGCCAGAGTTGATCAGGAGAAGGATTGACTCTGACCTTGAGGGTGTTACCCTGGAGGACTGCAAGGTGGTCCAACATGGAGGGAAAAAAGAGGAAACCATAGCAGTTTTGATAGAGTTATTGGATGCATTCACTCCCCTGTTAAAACTCTAAGACTCTTTCCTAGTCACATAGACAAAGCATCTAGGCAATTGGCTGAACACCTTTAATTTTCAAGCAGTTGTGGAGATTAGTACATCCTGATAGGCAAGACTGTTGGTTAAGATTCTATTTATAAATAAGCCAGACATGGGAATAATAATGTAGTATAATTCCCTTGTATGTGGAATCTAAAAAAATATCAAATTCACAGAAGCCAAGAGTAGAATGATGGTGTGAAAAGGGGAAGATATTGGTCAAAGAGAACAAACTTTTTGTTATAAATCATGGAGATCTAATGTACAGCATGGTGTTTCTAAGTAACAATACTGTATAATATATTTGAACCTTGCTAAAAGGTAGATCTTCAGTGTTCTAACTGTACACACAAAATGAGACTATACATATGTTATGTGATAAGTATGTTAATAACTTGATTGTGATCATTATTGCACAATATACACATATATCAAAGTATTTAGTTGTGCATCTTAAGTAGATAAAATTTTTAATTGTCAAAAACATTTTATATCTCAATAAAGCTGAAAAAAAGGATTTCATTCATAATTCCTTCCACTTATAGTGCCTTCAACTTTCCAAACTGCTTTTGCAAAACTACAGTAACCATCTGTCTCTAGCCAGAACTAGTATGTTTTCCCATTTTCCTTCAGGAAAAAAATCAACAACAGATTAAATGATTTTAAATCACCCTGGAATATCAAATCTCCACAACTTTATAAACCCCTGGGAGCAGGTCATAGTGGGAGGGCATTGAGGTAGAGTAAATAGCACAGAAGCTGAGCAGCATCAGTTACATAAATTTCCACGATTCATGCAAAATGAAAATGGGGAGGGTCATTGCCAAAAATTATTAAAAATTGATATGGTGACAGTAGAATATTAAACCAGGCATGCCTTGTGTGACTGCCCAGGTCACACACCCATGAAGCTATCCCTGGTCTGGAGTAACACAAAAATGAGCTCTCATCCTGTCTCTGCCTTTCAACAATTGTGTAACTTTGGGCAAGTTTCTCGTAGTCTTTGACTCAAGGTTATTTGCCTATAAAATGATAGTGAGAGTATTTGCCTCACTTTTGGAGTGTTAAATAAGACAAGAAGACAATGAATGGAGAGAACAAAATACATTACATTGTGAGGTTGACATTCAAAAAATGAATAACTATAATAATGACATTAATAATAATAATACCTCAAGCAAGAAGAGGGTGAGGAATCGGCAGTTGTGTTGGAAAATTTCCCTCCAGTGCAAGCAGACAGGAGAGCTGCTGCCTCTCCTCAGCTGTACACACCCCATCTCAGATGGCTGCCAGTTGCCAACTCCCACCTGCAGGCCTCAGAAGAGACCATCTGGAACTGGCATTTGACACCACTCACGGGATAGAAAAGACCAGAAAGCGGTCATCTCCTTGACAAGGGCATGTGTTTCCATTTACTATAGTCTTAGTCCTCCAGAATCCCAGTCCCTTATGATGTTCAGAAATTTCCTGAGGGCCTTGTGCTTGACCTCCACACCTGGGTCTGTTGAGTTGGCTTCCTGCTGTTGATGCCTGCCCTCTGGCCTGCCCGTGCACCCGCTTATTGACCTCCAGAGGGCCAGACCTCATAGCGTGTGTGCCCTGTGGCCTTCTTGTCTCTACACTTTCTCTGACCCGATGCCATGATGTCTGTATTTGCCCTGGGGCTGCCTGCAGAGTCTGTTTGCAGCGCTTTGCATCAATTGAACACCCTCCAGTTTTGGCTGTTTTCCCAGAATAGTGACCCTAAGCTGCCTGGGGCCTGTCCACCAGTGCCCCATACCACATTGGCAAAATACAGTCCCTTTATCCACGCAGCCTGGCCCTGCTCTCTCTGCGCTCTCATAAGGACACAGGACAGTCTAGTGGAAATTTCTCCTCCTACCTTGATAAGGGTGGTACCCAAGCAGGTGACTCATTCAGTCTAATCACCAACAGAATCAGTCACTCCGCTTTAGTCAATGGCACTGAAGAGAGCTGTTCCCCTCCAAAGAGTCCTCCTCTCTTTTCCTTGCTTGTGGGAAGGCAGAATGCTTGGGGCATTCTTTCCTTTGGGGTCAGCAAGAGTTCTCCATGAACGTGCGTCTTTGTTCTTTATGGTTTGATAATATTAAAAAAAAAATCAAGTAGGCTTAGTCCAGAATTAACCCTTTGGGATTATATATTAGTTGACAATCCTTAATACCAAACCATTTATTTTTCATTTGGTAGGTATTGTGGCAGCAAGCCAAATTGCGGCGGAAAGATTAATAGTCAATCTGCCCCTGCTTTTACTGTGCTTGATATGGTGCTGGAGCAGAGTCAGCTGCTCTCACTCACCAATAGGTGCTTTCAGGCTAGCTGAGGTGACCCAGTGTGGGTCTCTGGAAAATGATTCCAAGGCAAAGGTTTATGTGATAGGTGAGTGGTAGTTACAGCGTGGTCTGGGCAACCTGCTAGTTTACAGGTGTCTCAGAATCCCTCAAAGAGGTAACAATGTTAAAATAAAATAATCTGCCTTCACTCATCAGCAGGGTTGATACAGCCATCACTCCTTCTGAAAATACTTTCTTCATTCCCGGGGACATTCCATTTTTGATTCCTCTTTTTTAACAATATTTTATTGATTTCAGAGAGGAAGGGAAAGGGAGAGAGAGAGATAAAAACATAAATGGCCCTAGCTGGTTTGGCTCAGTGGATAGAGTGTTGGCCTGCAGACTGAAAGGTCCCAGGTTCAATTCTGGTCAAGGGCCCAGGCTGGGGTTTCAGGCTCAATCCCCAGTAGGGGGCGTGCAGGAGGCAGCCCATTAGTAATTCTCTCTCATCATTGATGTTTCTATCTGTCTTTCCCTTTCCCTTCCTCTCTGAAATCAATAAAATTTAAAAAAAACAAAAACACATAAATGACGAGAGAGGGTCATTGACCCGCTGCCTCCTGCATGTCTCCCACTGGGGATCAAGCCTGAACTCAGGCCTGTGCCCTGACCTGCAATCAAACCATGACCTCCTGGTTCATAGGTTGATGTTCAGTCACTGAGCCATGCTGTCTGGGCCTTGATTCCTCTTCTACCTCACAGCTCCTACTTTTCTGCCTCCTTGTGGTTCCTCCTCATCTTCAAAACTACTAAA
Organism: Myotis daubentonii; assembly: GCF_963259705.1. Taxonomy (NCBI): domain Eukaryota; kingdom Metazoa; phylum Chordata; class Mammalia; order Chiroptera; family Vespertilionidae; genus Myotis; species Myotis daubentonii. The sequence goes on from NC_081846.1 coordinate 23,800,223, forward strand.
TACTGGAATGCCCCTTAGCTCTGTGCTGGGGGAAATCTTCCATTTCCCCTTCACGTTCTCATTCTACTCCCAATCCAGAGCTGTTCTCCAAGTAGCTCTGTGCCGTGGGATGCTGACTTTGTACATTACATCATGAACTTCAGTGCCTGTTATGACTTGAATTGCGCCTCCCTCCAAGTCATATGTGGTAGTTTTAACCCCTGCTTTCTCAGAATGTGACCTTTCTTGGAAATAGGGTCACTGAAGGTATAAACAGTCATAATCATCATAGTATAGTAAAGTATGGTAATCCAAAGTGACGAATGTCCCTATAGAAAGGGGGACATTTAGAAACGCCATGTAAACATGGAGGCATAGATCAGGATGATGCATCCACAGGCCAAGGGATACCAAAATAGTCTACAAACCACCAGAAGCTAGGAGAGGGCATGGAGAGGATTCTCTTTCTTAGACTTTAAAGGAACCAACCCTGTTAACACCTCGATATTGGACTTCTAGCTTCTAAAACTATGAGACAACAAAGTTCTGTTATTTAAGCCTCTCAGTTTGGCATATTTTGTTACAGCAGCCCTAGCAAATTAATCCAGTGTCTCTTGTTTCTGGTTGAGTTCTGCCAATGGGGGTCTGGCAGGAGACTAGAAAGAGGAGGAAGGTGAAACAGGCTATGTAGTACCTGATACCCTCCATGAAACAGTACTCACACCCTATCCCAGTACTCTCTATCTTCACTTCCTTCTTTATATTTTTTCATAGAAATAAGCACATAGAACATATTGCCTATTTGTTTATTGTCTGTATTTCTTTCCCCATTGCCATTCTTGAAGGTAGCAATTTAGCTCATGGGTGTCTCCTACATACCTACAATAATGTCTGCCTGGTCCATGCTAGGCATTTGATAAATATTTGTTTAATAAATGAATAAAGGCAAAAATCTATGCTTTTGTTCCTGACCAGAATGAATAATTTATAAAATAATTAATAAAACTAGACAATTCATCATTGTCTTCTATTTCTGATATTTAGCTTATCATTTATGATGAGTTTTTTTTCTTTGCTTTGCATGGAAGTAGAAGCACATGGAAGAGGTGAGCTACTAGACTTGAAGCAAGCTGTCTCATTCTACCTGTTCTGTCCTACTTAGATCTTCAGCCTCACAGCTTTCCCACTTATCTAGACCCCAGAAGGATTGGTTTATACCTGAAATTCCTCCAGTTCACTGAGCTCTCCCTGACTTGCCCTTTCTTCAGTGTATTACTCAGGGTTCTCTAGAAGAACAAAATGTGTGTGTGTGTGTGTGTGTGTGTGTGTGTGTGTGTGTGTGTGTGTGTAAGTAAAACAAAAACAAAAACCTTATTGTAAGGAGTTGGCTCATGTGACTCTAGGTGCTGAGGAATTTCTCGATCTGAAGTTGGCAAGCTGGTGACCCAGGAGGGCCAATGGTCTAAATTTCTGTCTGAAAACCAGTCCCAAGAAGAATCTAAAGGCATGAAAAGACAGATATCCCAGCTCAAACAATCAAGGAAGGAGAAGCTCTCTCTTACTTGGGGCAGCCTCTTAGTTCTATTCAGGCCTTCAATGGATTGAATAAGGCCAGTCACATAGAGAGAAAAATCTGCTGTACTCAGTCTACTGATTCAAATGTTAATCTGATCCAAAGACCCCCTCAAAGACACACCCAGAATATTGTTTGACCAAATATTATGGAACCCTGTGGTCCAGTTAAGTTGACACCTAAAAATTAACCACCACACTTCATTTTAGCTCCTGCTTTACCTAACTCACTTTACTCCTTGATCTCAGGATGTCCCTTCTGGGAGATGAACTCCAAGCACCTGTGGTCATGATTAAATCTTTGTTCAATGTATTCATGGAGCAAATTCTTTTTTCCTATAATTATTTTGCACTTCTGAGTTGCAACTTTGAGTTGGTTTAGAGAGTGGCTATTTCTTGGACTTTTTCTGCTATGACTACATCCTATAGCCTGGCATAATTCCTGGAGCAGAGGAAGTGCTCCAGATATTTTTTCTAATGTGCAAATGAACAATGTTCCACTGAATACTTAGACCCCACATCTCTTTGAGCTGGGAATAGGAGCGAGGAATACTGAGTAAAATAAAAGGAAGGAGTTGGTGAAGTTGAATAATGTGATAGGATCTTGTAAACTCCAAGGCAAAATGGGAAAGGCAGTTGAACTTACATGGCAGTTTTGAGCAATGATTACACAATTCATTGTATTGGGAAAACTTCAGAGAACCCAGCCAGTCTCTGACTTGGGCTTTCAGGGCCCTCATAGTTCAAGGGGCTCTTTTAGGAATATAGAATCTCAGGACACACTCAGATATACTGAATCAAATCTGCATTTTAACATGATCCCCAAGTGATGGGAGAAACTTGAGAAACTGAGCTATGCTACTAACCAGCTGCATGCATTGAGGGAAGTTACTTAACATCTAGACCAAAACACCTCATCTGTTAAGTAGGGTCAGTAACAGTTGTTCCAGTGCCTGGAGTAGGGTAAAACTTAATGGGACTGAGTTTTCATTTCATCACAGAAGCCATGCACAAATAGCAGAGAGCGAATGGATTGTGTTTGATTCTTTAGATGCCATTACAGTACTTTGCTCACTCTAGATGCCATTTTATGGATGCAGTAGTCTCTTTACTCTGAATATTGCTTTCTTTTACTTTCTGGGATCCACTTTGTATATTTTATTGGATATTTACCAATATTTATTGGATACTAATTATATGTAAAGCTCTGTGTTTGCTGCTATAGTAGCCTCAGTAGAGTAAAAAGCAAGGACCTTGTCCTAGATGAATTTGTAGTATATAGAGGAATATAAACATATATAAATTAAGCCAGAAATTGAGAAATGCCAATCAAGGTGCTAAGAAAGTTAGAGAGTGGGAACATTTCTTATTAGTATATATTTTACATTTCTATAGTAGCTATTATCTCAATTTATTTTTCATTATTGAAATAAATATTTAGTGAAAGACACTTAGGTTCAACCTACAGAATTAATGTTCACTTTTTACTATGCTTTTGTTTTGAGCAAGATTTATTCTCTTTCATATTAAAAAAAATTGGAATTAATATGCTCTTTCTGAACAGTTCAATTTAATTACTACTTTAAAATTCAAAGAGAAACATCATTAAATATTAATAGGCCAATCTGCAAAAACAAATTTCCCTGCAAGTTTGGCTTAGGTAAATGAGGATTTGAAAAATTATGACAGAGCTTAAGAAATAATAGAACTAAGAAGCAGTTTGCATTTTTTAGGCCTTTGTTTCCTTATTTATATAAAAAAAGTTAATCTTAAGAATATGGTTACTAATAGTTCTACAGGTTTATGCTGGTGGTAATAAAGAAAAGGAGCTATAACCTGGCCAATGTGGCTCAGCGGTTGAGCGTTGACCTATGAACCAGGAGGTCATGGTTCCATTCCTGGTCAGGACACATGCCTGGGTTGTGGGCTTGATCCCCAGTGGAGGGCTTGCAGGAGGCAGTCAATAAACATTTCTCTCTAATCTATGTTCCTATCTCTCTCTCCCTCTCCCTTCCTATCTCTTTAAAAATAAATAAAAACTTTAAAAAATTAGTGAGAGAGGGAGTCTTGTATAATATGCAAAGGAAATGATTGACTGTGGAAAAGTGGAGAAGACCTGCTTTCGTAAAAGGACAGACATTACTTAGGTCCTGCTGAAAGTGCCATCTAGAATGTATAAAACTGCTTTTTCATGTAGTCTCTATTTTTATGTAAAATGCCATGTTTTTAAGTACTGTTTTGATTTTAAACATAATACATGCTAAATTAAGCATGTCTTCAGGCTAAAGAAAGCCTTCTGGCTTCAAGTTTGCACCTATTCATTGATACCAAGGGTCCATGAGCAGTCACTCATCAATCCCAATTGACCAAGAAAGTCAACCCCAACTCAGTGGCCTTCAACCCAGACAAAGCATTAGGGTCATTTGGACAGCACTTTACAAGAGCAGGGCCTGGACGCCACCTTCCCAGATTCTGATTCCATCAGTTTTATGTTGGTGTCCGGTATTAGTATTTGTTTAAAATTCCACTGGCAATTCTAATGTGCAGCCAGGTTTCACAACTGTTGTCTCAAAGTAACATTTCCATCACCATGGATTCCACCACCTCCCATGACTCCTGGGGTCCCCAGCGCTACGTGAAGTCTTCTTCCAGCCATGCTTCTCTTTGTCATCATTCTGAAGCCTCCATTAGTTACTGGAAACTATGAAGAAATCACAAATCACTTTCTTTCTCAAGGATGTTACTGATGTTGACGCTAGTGCAATTCACGGCCTCATTCCATACCCAGTTGTTTCAGGTTCACATTTTTCTACCAACTGCAGAGGGGGAAGGAGAGAATCAGGATAGACATTCTCTTGCAATTTTTCAATTTTATGCTGCCTAAACAATATTCATAACAAGCTCTGCGGTAAAGCTCCAGTTTATTGTCACAGTTTTTCTACTGTTTTGGTGCACTTTTATATTTTTACTCCCTCAAAGTATTGAAAACAAATTAAATTCAGCAAAATAGAAGATCCAGGGAACACAGCAAATAATTATTCCTGCCAAGCACGAGTATTTAGCACCTGCATGTTTGGGAAACATTCAAATTGGTTTGCTTTGTATATGCTATAAAAGTGCTCCCTGGAGCTGAGGGAACCTCTTTTGGAGTTACTTGTTATTTATGTATTTATTTGATTTTTGAAATGTAGGCAATAGGTGAATTAGGTTAGGTTGCAAGGTCTCTGGGCGCAGCCATGAGATTTCAGAATGTTGCATTTGAACTGAATCTCATATCAGAGTCAGGTTTGGGTTATTAATCTGTGGACCTGGGTCCGGATGGATTATATTAAAGCAAGACTTTGTACACTTTCCTATAACTCATTTTTGTCATGCGGCGTTATATTTCTCAGTGGCTAGAGGTTCACAAATGGCTCATAAATATTTTGGGAATGAAGGTAGGGGGATGAGAGTTTGTCGTAGCCAGAATGAATTGATGCAAGAGATAGAAGAAAAGTGAGCCGCAGGCTTTCCATTGTTCTTACATTTCTTGGAGGCCTGATTTAGAGGCCTGTGCAGTTTCTCCTTAATTACTGCAGAGATGATTTTGGAAAATACAACTCTAAATGGAGCGTGGGATGATTTATGGCCCTGTTTTATGAGATGGAATTAAAAATTCAAACCAGAATGTGGAGCTGTGGCAGCGTGGGGCCACTCATTAAGCGGCAGAGAGTGCTGCCATTCATTTGACTGCACCTGCTCACGAGGAGCACGCTGATACCTGCCCATTTGACTGGGCTCAGCAGGATCGAGGCAGACAGTCCCAGATCCGTGACTGGAAAAAAGATTCTTTGTAAGGATTGTGAGAAACTCCCCGATTTCTGAAATGAGAACAGCCAGTAACTTCCCCAGTGCGGGATAGTCTGGGGATTCTGTGAAGTCTGATATCCAAAACAGAGCCCTAGAAGGGAAGAACTTGTGGCTCAGCTTTGTTATCTGTTGAATGGGGCTGGTCCAACCACAGGCTATTTCTTAAGGATGAAGTAAAATCATATTTGGTGAAGCTGCTGGCAAACTTGATAATAGAATATAAATGTGAATTACAGTGTGTTTTTCTAACCCACTCCAAGATAACTGTCTCAAGATAATTTTATGCTTTATTAGCATGAAGAAGAACAGCTATTTCACAACATGGGGGTATACCTATGGGATGTGCCAGGGACCCAAGGAGCTGGACTTTGTGGAAATTCTCTGCCTTTTGCCCACTACCATCCATTTATCCTTCAGGAAGCGCTGGCTGTGGGTAATGGCTGTTTTGTTGGATCACAGACTACTCAGACGTGCAAAGAAGATGCATTTTCACTATGGCACATATAACTGATCTGTTTTTGTTATCCCTACCCTCTTATGAAGTTGTCGGATAGATCAGCTTGCTAACCTGAGTTTGATACAGTAATTAAAACTATTCCTTTAGGTTTCTCAACTTACAGATAAAATGCTAAGTCTCCCAATTTCGAAAATTTGCTCTCTAGTAGCCATCAGAAATGGCTTACATGACATCAGTAGAGCAGAGTGACGGGGTCCTGAGGTCCAAGCTGAATCCTGTGTCTCCTCTGCTCTCAGAGGCACGTCCTTCTCTACCTGGTCCCTCCCACCTGCATGGCCTGCATAATTTGTGATGTGTTTGATCTTGCCCTGTTAGATTCAGGAGCCTCCACAGCACCTTGGCCTCTCCTGGTTCTTTGTGACCCTCTGTCAGTATCAGCTACGCTCCCTTTTCACCCCTGGTTTAATCCTCATATGGGGCCCCCTCTCCTGGCATCATCACCGAGGCATATTGTTTTTCAGCTCAACTGCTTGCAATCATCTCTCATGAACGGGCAGGAGATTCTAGAACTTGTTGACAGTACACCAGAACCAAGAGAGGCCCAGGGAAGTTACACACTGGCCATTCCTCTGATTACCATGTTGGGCTTATTAATTATCTTTGATGTTATCACCTCACCTTATTTATCCCTTCTTACCAGGCTGGTGCAGTGATGATCTAATAAATCCTTTTCTAGAGTTCTTTGTTCTTGAATTTTTCACCCATTTACCTAAAACACTTCCTTATCTCTGAGTCCAAGTCTGCAGAGAGGAGATTGGATCCTCCTGCCTCACAGCTGCCTGAGTCCCCATGAACTGCAAAAAGGCTGCTGGACTTGTCTTAGCTCCATAGCACATCCTCCTTCTAGTCAGGAAACAAGTCTCTGTCCTGGTCATCATGGTGGAAGTGCATCTTAGATACACAATGGAAGACACTGCGAGGTCTGAGTCCTTAGGTTTGGTTCTTGATATGAAAAAAAAAATGGTTTAACCTTTTAAGATAAATATTTCCCAACAAAGCCTAGATTCAAAGTTTATTATCTTACTGCCAAATCTTATTTTTAATATCAGAACAACTCAAATGTAAAAATTCAAATACACCTCCCTCTGAAAACACACACACACACACACACACACACACACACACACACATGCTATGTATCAGATACTGTTCTAGGTTCTAAGGATGTTGTAAAGGAAACAGATGAAATTCCTGCTTCCAAGGAATTTGTCATTCTAGTGGGAGGTGATAGATAAGAAACCAAAATAAATAAGTCAAATAAATATATGAGGTGATGATATGTGGTATGAAGGAAAATGAAATAAAGCAAGAAAGGATAGGGAGAAACTAATATGGCAGCATAAGTAAATACTGGGAAATTGCTGCCTCCCACAACAACTTCAAAAATACAACGAAAAGAAAAAACAGACATCATCCAGAACTACAGGAAGGCTGGTGGAGTGGAAATTCTACAACTAGAAGGAAAGAAAAGCACACTGAGAGCCAGAGGAGCTGCGGAAGTAAAGTGCAGAGGTACGGAGGCTCGCACACGGAAAAGGGCTGGCACCTGAGGACGCAGCTGTCTTTTTGAATCAGGAGGGAGGCACAAGCTCCCGACTGCTCTGAACTCTGGTTCCGGGAAGTCTCTCGGGACCCAAGACTCATACGGGGAGAAACTGGACTTTCTGGCATCAGGCAGAACTCGGAACTCGAGGGCGGCTTTCCCTCAGAGGTGCTTGCAGCAATTATCGGGACACTGAGACGCGGGGCCCCTTAGGGAAGGGCTGAGGACCAGCCATAGCTGCTTGCTCTGCCCTTTGATTCCCTGAGACCCTGCCAAAGCCAGGCTGCAGCAGAGGCTTTTGCATATGAATGTCCTGGCCCTCTGCAACCTGAAAATTACCTAAAAAATTGCAGCTGGGCCAGACAGACCCAGAACTTCCAAGAGAAGGCCCAAGGCCCCACAGCAGCTTGCATTGCTTCACAACTGGGCCTCATCAGGGCACCTCCAAACTCCAAAAAAGGAGGAGGAATCTGCAGTTCTTTTCGTAGCTCCTGCTGTGTAACCTCAGGCCGAGGCTAAATTAGCACCTCCTTAGATCCAAGAGCCAGTGTACCCAGTTGTCAGAGGGGGACCACCCGGATTACAACTCCTCAGATCCATAAGGGACACACTCAGGGAGCAGACTCAGTGAGCACCAAAGCCCCACTGAAGCAAGTCTTGCCCCAGAAGGGTGTCTTCAGCACAGAAGTTCTCCCACTGCAGACACAGCTGATTCTCACTGCCAATTGGCCTGGAGGTCAATTCCTCCCAGTGATCCTACAACAATCAAGGCATAACTACAATAAGACTGTGCAAAAAGCCCACAAGGGGGTACACCAAGAGTGTCCACCTCAGGTAACTGGGGAGGCTGAGCCACTGGGCCCTACAGGACACCTAGCACACAAAACCACTCTACCAACACAGGGAAGCATAAAAAAATGCAGAGACAAAGAAACAGGTCACAAATGACAGAAATGGAGGAAAGCAAATGACTGGATATAGAGTTCAAGGCCACGTTTATAAGGTATTTTAAGAATTTTATGGAAACTGCCAATAAATTTAGTGAGACCCTGGAGGATATGAAAAAAGACCAACTAGAAATTAAGCATACACTGACTGAAATAAAGAATAATATACAGAGATCCAACAGCAGACAAGAGGATCCCAAGAATCAAGTCAAAGATTTGAAATACGAAGAAACAAAAAATACCCAACCAAAAAAGAAAAAAGAAAAAAGAATCCAAAAATATGAAGATAGTGTAAGGAGCCTCTGGGACAACTTCAAGTGTACCAACATCAGAATTATAGGGGTACCAGAAGAAGAGAGAGGGCAAGATATTGAAAATCTATTTGAAGAAATAATGACAGAAAACTTCCCCTACCTGGTCAAAGAAATAGACTTACAAGTCCAGGAAGCGCAGAGAACCCCAAACAAAAGGAATCCAAAGAGGACCACACCAAGACACATCATAATTAAAATGCCAAGAGCAAAAGACAAAGAGAGAATCTTAAAAGCAGCAAGAGAAAGACAGTCAGTTACCTTCAAGGGAGTACCCATACGACTGTCAGCTGATTTCTCAACAGAAACCATGCAAGCCAGAAGAGAGTGGCAAGAAATATTCAAAGTGATGAATGCCAAGAACCTACAACCAAGATTACTTTATCCAGCAAAGCTATCATTCAGAATAGAAGGTCAGATAAAGAGCTTTACAGATAAGAAAAAGCTAAAGGAGTTCATCACCACCAAACCAGTATTATATGAAATGCTGAAAGGTATTCTTTAAGAAGAGGAAGAAGAAAAATGAACTCTTACCATTTGCCACAGCATGGATGGAACTGGAGAGTGGATAAATACCACATGATCTCACTCATTTGTGGAATACAATGAACAACATAAACTGCTGAACAAGGACTGATCCAGAGACGGAGAGGCATTGATTGGACTGTCGGGCCTTGGAGGGAAGGTAGGGGAGGGTGGGGGTAAGGGGGAAAGATCAACCAAAGGACTTATATGCAAGCATATAGGTCTAACCAATGGACATGGACAATGGGGGGCGGGGGGTTAAGGGCATGAGGGGGGGGCGTAGGGGGTAACGTGGGGATAAGTACACATATGTAATATCTTAATCAATAAAAAAATATATTAAAAAAAAGAAAGGATAATAGTAAGTGTGAAGTAGAGGCTGGGGTTTGCTTTAAAAGTTACATCTGAACAGTATTTGACAGAAGCTAGAGAGCATGCTATATGGATTATCTGGGAGAATGTCATGCTAGAGAAGGTCATACAAATAACCAGAAATAGAAATGCATATTAATATTTTTAAAGATATCAATTACATTGTCATCATTGATTCCAAAAAGTGATGCTCAGTTTTAGGCATATATATATACACATTGTATACTATTAACAAATTATGCTACTGGAAAGATCATGCAACATCCATATTAAAAATCATTGGGGGATCTTTATTACTTATATAACAAATTCATTAATTAATTCATGCAAAATATAATTAGCTGGGGATAAAAAAAATGTGTGTGATATAGTTCTTGCGTCCAAGAGGCTCTTGATCAATTAGGAAGGATGGACTTAGTTATAAGAATATGTAACAAGATCAGTTCCAGAAAGAAATGTGCATGGGGTCTTTTAGAAACACAAAGGCCCTGGATGGAAGTGGGAGTGTAGGAGAGGCTTCTTAGAGAAAACAATGCCTAAGCTGAGTCTTAAAAAATTAGTAAAAGTTACCCTAGCGATGCCATGAAGGAGGGACATCTGAGAAGGGGCAGCATCGGTTAGTGCATACAGGTGAGAACATGCAGGTGAACTAAAGGTAGCGCATAGCTGCTGAACAGAAGGTGCAGGGAAGGCAATAGAAAGCAATAGGCTGGGGATGTGAACGGACCATAGAAAGTCATATTAAGGCCAACTTCATTCACAGGTACATCTTCCTAACCAGGCACATCTCCATGAGCTCAGTCACTCCAGCCTCTGCTATGCTGGGTGCCAGTAGGGTCCTCCCACTACTGTCCACTGCTACAATTTGTATTCATCTCTTAAGACCTGATTACAGCCTGCCATAGCCAAGTAGCCTTCCTTCATTATTAGCCCTCCTGTCTAGAATGACCTAACAAAATTTGCCATCTACCCTTAGTTTTCATTCATTGTAGTTCAGTCACTGCTGCCTTTGTCCTTTAGCTGTCTCATGTATGTCTAGTTTCCTTTCACAGGTTATAATTTCAAGGACAAAACTGCCTTGCGTTTCTCCTACAGGGTCCAACACAATGCTCTGTACATAATAGTTTCCCAATCAGTCCTTGTTGAAAAATGCATATTATTATTTTTAGACCTACACTATTCTATGACAGTCACTAGCTACATGTGGCTATTGCAATTTCAATTAATTAAAATGTAAAAAGATTAGAAATTCAGTTTTCCAATCTCATTAGTCACATTTCAAGTGCCTAATAGCCCATATGTGGCTAGTGGCTGCTCTATTGGGCAACACAGGAAACATTTCTATCACCACAGGAGGTTCTCTTGGCCATCACTGCCTTAAGATACCTTTAAAAGGATTTTCCAGATGAGAACTGCTTAAAGTCATTTTAAAATCATATCTATAAATTGTCAAAATAGCACTATTCAAATCTATTGCACAGGATGTTAAAGCTATTGACAAAATGTTATATTGACCCTAAATAATTTATTTTTATAAGCTTGGCAATACAAAACATGTAGGTATTCATTGAAGAAATAAAAATCTAGCACTTTATTGATGTCTACTCTATGCCAGATATTATGCTAACATGCCATGTATATTTTATGCTATATATATTTTTAATTTCATCTTTTGAACAACCCTTGGAAGTATATATTATTAATGAAGAAGAAACAAGTCATTCTGGTGAATCACTTACTTGTGATATACAGACAGAAAGAGGTAGAGCCAGTGTTCCCACCCAGGACTTGCTGCCCCAAAGCCTGTTCAGAGAATAGCCCATATAACTAGATGTATATTGTTTATCAATATCAGTAACCCTTATCTAAGAAATGTTATCATATTCTATCTTTGCTTCTTTTTGTAAAATAAAGACCTAGAGATTTAAAGCCACAGACAACCCTTCCCAGACCCCATTCTTGTATTTCCCCTCCACAAAAATAACTATTATCCTGAAATTCAATGTATCTTTCCATTCAGGTCTTAGTGTTTTAAATGTATACATATACTTAAAAAAAACAGTATATTGTTTTGTTTTGAACATCTTTAATTTAAAAAACAGAAATTTAGTGTACTGCAATTTGCCTTTTCATTCAATATTTTTTTCAAAATTAACTCCAGTTGATACATGTAGCTGTGATTTATTTATCTCGCTGTTTTGTATTTTTATTTTGTTGTGTGAATGTAGTACAGTTTATCCATTCTCCTATTCATAGACATTTATGTTGTTCCTAATTCTTCTCCACAATTTTACACAATGCTGTAGAGAAGACCTGCATGTGTGTTTCCTTAAGCATATTGCAAACATTTCTCTAGGATGCGTATCTTGGAAGGGAATCGCAGGGTGCTTGGTTTATCTGCATCCATATGTTATCAGATAGTGGTAAATTGTTCTCCAAATGGCAATTTCAATTTTTGTTCCCATTTTCACACATTTATGAAGTACTTAGAATTTTCAGACTTTTTAATGTTTGCCATTCTGATGAGCATGAAGTGGTATTTCATTTTTTTGTTTCAATTTTTATTTCCTTGGTCATAGTGAAGTTGAGCCTATTCTCTTATTATGTAGTGGTCATTCATATTTCCTCTTCTGTGACCTGCCAAATCATAAATATTGGTCACATTTTCATTTGACTATTGACTTATTTTTTTATATTGATTTGTGAGAATTCTTGATACATTCTAATTGTTAATCCTTTATTTTTTATGTGGGTTGCAAATTATTTTACAAGTTGTCTTTTCTTTGTCTCTTCACTATGTTGAAATAATATTTTATTAAGTGTATTGGGGTGACTGGTTAATAATAACATTATGTAAGTTTCAAGATGCAATTCTGTAATACAACATCTGTATATTGCATTGTGTGCTCCCCACCCAAAGAACTTCAATGTGGTCAGATTTTTAATTTCCTTTTTCAGGGCTTTCACTCTTAGTGTATAACTTAACATATATTTTTCTTATTTCAACATTATAAAAATGATATATTATGTTTTTCATAAAAGTTTTAAAGCTTTATTTTTTTTTTTTTACCTTCAGGATGTTGGTCAATTTGTATTTTATTTTTCTGTATGATATAGGTATCCAACCTATCTATTATTAGCCATCCCCTCACTATGTAAAATGTATGGGTGTGTGTGTGTGTGTGTGTGTGTGTGTGTGTGTGTGTGTAGTTTGGGCCTAGGCCTGCTCTCTCTTCTCTGCCATTTTTGTAATTTTTTATATCTTATAGAGCATTTATTTGACCTCTTTATTCTCCTTTAAAATTGGCAGGGTTAGTCTTGGCCTTTTTTCTTCCTTTCTGAGGTTTTGGAATAGCTTGACAAATTTCACTCTGCTTTTTCCATTCTGCCAAACTACCTCTATTTTAATTCCTAAGTTGGTAGTAACAAACTCAGAAAAATCATGTTATACTCTCCCTAAAAGATAAAGTCTGTCTTAGGTTGGTGAGGTTAAATCAAAAGGTGACATGACATGGGTGAGGAGGTTATGGTCGGCCTTGCCTTGACGAGATTTTGGGACTTTGGTCAAGATGGGAAGAAAGAGGTGAGAATTGGTTGCTGGCTATGCAAGGCTAAGGCTAAGTGCATTGTCTATCCAAGGTGGGCAAGAATTAAGATATCAAGCTTGCTATACACAGGGGATAAGCCAAAGATCTAGGCAGGAGAAGTGAGCAGGTTACTGAGATGGCCAGGGTCTATGACATCCCCGAGGGGTCCCAGATTATGAAAGGACAGAGGCCCGGTCAAGGGACCCCCCTGGTGCACGAGTCTGTGCATCAGGCCTCCAGTTGGTTAAATAATAATAAATGAATGTACTCTACTATAGTGTTTAAGAGTTTATTCACCAGTGCCAGACTATTTAGGTCAAACATAGACTCTGCCATTTGTTAGTTGCATGCCTTTGGGAAAGTTACTTAACTTCTCTGAGCCTCAAGTCCTCCCTTGTTAACTAGGACAATAGTGTCCATCTCAGAGGGTCATTCTGAGGATCAGTGGAAATGATGTGTGTCAACTGCCTGTCACACTGAAACTGCTCAGCAAATACGAGATTTTATTATCACTACACTCCTGGCATAGGGTCACTTGCTCAAGGCTTTTTTAAATGTGGAGTAATATTTAGGTAAAGGATGAGGGAGAAGGCTAACCTAATGTAATAGAGGTTTCATGCTAAATAGATGTGAGGAGCAAAGTTTGTTTACAGGACTGTGGGAGAACCACTCCAAATTTCTTCATACCATCCAAATCACTGAAGACATGACTCATCACATCTACCCTGAGTATGTTCCAGTGGTGACATGGGCATGGTTCATGATCAGAAGTATTCCTGGTTTATGTTCAAAGAGCTTGGCTTCCTTCAAGAGTAGTTTCATGTCCTCATGGTAAAGAGCTTTGCCACGAGGAGAGGAGAAAGTGTTTTCTTCCCATCCTGTCCCTGTAGGGTGAAACTGATACTTGATTGTATACCTTCCTCTGTATACATCTGAGGATGGACATCCCAAGCTCCCATCAGCTATGACATGAAGAGTGAATGGATTGAAATCACGGATATGCTAGCCGCTAAACTAGGCATGCAAGATGAGAAAAAAGACGAGAAAGAGAACAGAGTGAGGGTTTAAAATTACTTTCCTCTCAAAGAAGTTAGATGTAATTACTAAATAACACCTCAATATCACAGCTGTGGTTATCCGCCCAAATGCAATCTTCACAGCTTGTGAATTCGGCTTTCTATTCATTAGTGGCTCTCCCCCACTTAGTGGATATGCTCTGATCATAAATGAATTCTTAATAGCTTCAAACCAAAAGAATTATAGCACAAAGGTCACTATTTATTTTCTAAATGGCTTGTTGTAAAGTAATATCAAATATGTATGATAAGAAAATTTACTCCTTCTGAAACTGTTTGAGGGTAAAGAGGCCAATTTTCTCAAAGCTGCAGGGTGACAATGTCACAAGAAAGACATTGCTGTCAAGGCGTCCCCAAAAGCATCCCTATGCCCAAATGCATATAATGCCAGGCTATGTTTTAGGAAAAGCGAACTGTAGCTCAGCCTCTGAGGGCTGAGTTATAAGACTACTTTATAAGTCTGGGTACTGTAAGAAAGGCAAAATTAACAGTGATTTAAGTAAGATAAAAATTAATTTATTATTGCCGAAACTGGTTTGGCTCAGTGGATGGAGCGTCGGCCTGCGGACTGAAAGGTCCCAGGTTCGATTCCGGTCAAGGGCATGTACCTGGGTTGCGGGCACATCTCCAGTGGGAGATGTGCAGGAGGCAGCTGGTCAATGTTTCTCTCTCATCGATGTTTCTGGCTCTCTATCTCTCTCCCTTCCTCTCTGTGAAAAATCAATAAAATATATTTTTTAAAAAATTAATTTATTTTCCCCCCGAGAATCCAGGTGGATATGGAAGCTCTGTTGTCATATAGTCCACAGAAGCCTAAGTTCCTGCATAATGCTCCTCATCCTTGGTCAGTGCCTATCTGGACTCCAGCCATTATAAGGAGGAAAGAGCAAGGAGAGAGCATAGACCTTGTTTTAAGTCCATAACTCAGAAATCTCATACCTCATTTGTACTCATGTGACAATTGTTCAAAATGCAGTCACATGATACTTGCTCTGCAAGGGAAGCTGGGATCTGTAGTGTTTATTCTCATGATCTCCCCTTAAAATCAAACAGCCACAGAGATAAGACAGGATATACCCCAGGGGTTGGGAGAAGTTCACATGCTAAGCCAGTCCTCAAAGTCTTAATCCATCCCAATTGAACTAACCACCTCATCTGTACCCAGAACTTTATGTCTCAGCAACAGGTCTTTCAGAGGGCAGAGGAAATAAGAGATGAATGAATAGTAATACAAGTAAGAAGTTATACATGCCATAAGAGAGATTCTATCAAGTGTTCAGAGATCCAGAAGGTGAAGGGAATATGTCCCATACATATGCTCTCCTTTCCTTGATCCCCTTATTTGTCATTCCTTATCTATATATATAAAAGCCTAAGTGACCAAACAACTGAACGACTGGTCGACCAGGGGGCAGGTGCTCCCTCCCCCAGCCAGCTGTCCCAATCAGCCCTGATCGGGATTGGTCAAGATGGCCCTGATAGGCCCCAATCGCCAGCCAGGCTGAGGGACCCCACCCATGCATGAATACATGCATGGGGCCTCTAGTCTATTCGTAAAGCCTTGTGACGTTAGCACTGGACTTTAAATGACCAGCAAATATGGCAGTGAAGAAAAGGATGTTCTAAGCTGAGCAATTGCAAACAAATCAGTGAAGGTTTCAGTTTGGCCTACACCCAGATGGACAAGGTAAGCAGGAGCCAGATCTTACAAAAGATGTTGGTATTATGTCTTCCCAAACAGTTTTGGTAACATTGGAAAGATTATGAAATTCCATTTACTAAGGACATTTACTGACAAGAGATAAAATTAAAATAAATGTACAGACTGTCCTATATGGGGTGTAAGGATAAGCTAATATAAACTGTGGTGACCAGTGTTTTTGGACCATGTTTTTATAGAAATCCTAAGATCAGTAAACATTTGACTAGTATTTTGGGCTCCAGTATAAGGGCTTTTCTTTATCTGTAGTTTTAGAGGAGAGCTTTATGAAATAGAAAGTAGAGAATAGGACGTAATGAAAACCAATTTGGATAAAGGCATTCAGGAAGCTGAATGAAGTTTCCATAATATCAGAAACAGATGTAGTTAAACATATAAGTGATTTTTAAATTTATTGGATCTTAAAGTTGTTAAGAATGTCCCTGGGAAGTTTCTTATTTGTTTCTTTGGTCACTTGGTTAGTTTGTTATTTTTTTGGAGTGGGAGTGTCATTTTTTTTAAAATTTATGTATGCAATATTCATCCATGCAATTGTTTATCTAATCTCTGAACTTTAGTGTTGTTGTTTTTTTATCTGTAAACAGGAAATAATACTACTTACAAGGTGGAATTATTGTCAGGATTAAATATAATAATGCATATTGTCTAGTGCCAGGTAAACTAGGTTATGATAAAAATGATGATGATGATGATGATGATGATGAAGGAGGAGATAAAAATGATGATGATAAAATGGAGGCCTCTACATTTTATTTATTTATTTTAAAAACATTTTTTTATTGATTTCAGAGAGGAAGGGAGAGGGAGAGAGAGAGATAGAAACATCAATGATGAGAGTGAATCATTGATCGCTGACACTTTATCCACTGAGCCAAAACAACTAGGGCCAGGCCTCTACATTTGAAACAATGGGATATCTTCCAATGAAAACTCATATTTTATATTGGCTTTAATAAGATTATATTTGTGTAAATGTAAATAATTGATAATAAAACATTAAGTCCCTGTGAAGTAAATCACTTACTTCATGATTGCTTGGAGAGCTAAAAATGCCCCCATCAAGTACATATATGCTGAGCCACACAACCTTTTCAATATATATATACTGTATGTATATATATATATTTTTTTTCTATTGATAAGAGCCTGTTTTTGAGATGTGCTTCTAAATGTTGATTAGAAAAATTGGTGACATAGCAACAATTCTTCTTTCTTCTTATTATAATTATGTCTTCCTTTTTCTGTTGTTCCTTCTTCTTCTTCCTCTCCTCCTCCTCTTCTTCCTTCTCTTTCTCATCCTTATTCTATTTTTTCCCTCCACTTCTTTATAAATGCATCATTGTAATGATTGATAATAGTATTCAACCTTTTCTCTCCAGTATTTCTTCTTCCTCTATTTCAGGATATTCTTTCCTTCATTATATATTGTTCAGGGGCCATTCTCTTCCCAGGCTTTGCTAGCCCAAGGTGAAGACACATGTAGGGGCCTGGCCAAGCAGAAGCTCCCTGGGCATGGTAATCTGTGTGGAGCTGGCATCCACCCCAAGGAAAGTCAAGTAGAATCTTGTCAGATATTTGAGATTTAACTTATAGAAACTGTGAAAGAGGTAGGTTGCCTTTTTATGATTAAAAAAAATGTATGTAGAGGTTTATTGTGACTTTTCCCTCCATTGTCGCTTGGAAGAAATTATTTACAGAGGAGAAAAGAGTCCAAGGTAAAAATAGAAAAACTGAAAACAAGTGAGAATAGTTGTGTGGGCAGGGGCTGAGGACTGAGGGAGAGAATCAGGGAGTGATATAATTATAATTTTTAATGCCTAAATTCAAAATTTCTCAAGCCATATCTATGCATAAGTTTTCAGCTACATGAAAAACACATTTTTAAAACTTGAATCAGTTTGAACTGAGTTTCTATCATTTCCACACCAAAGATCTATTAAATAAACATTTGAGGGAATAAATTAGCATACTAAGATTCAAGGTATAAGTACTAGCACTTAAATTTTTAATCAAAAGAAAATATATATATATATATATATATATATATATATATATATATATATATATATATATCTTTACGGAGCACTCTTGTTAGACATGAGCAGTTAGATCAACAAATTTTTTGGTATGGTTTGAATAAGTTATGTTCAGTAGACAGCTCAATTTGAGATAAAATCTCTTACTTATAAGTTTTCAAACATAAAAGCATCTTTCTTATAGTATGGTTGGTTTTGTGAACATGATTATGTTGTGTTTGTTTGTAAAATTGGTATATTTTATAAACTGCAGTATAAGACAAAAGCTAACATTCATGCTAAGTGGCATGAGTGGCTTGGAATAGGTATCATATTTGAAGAAAATAAAAAAAATCAACAAAATGTGTTATTTTTCATTTGGTTTTGGCCTCATATTTAAATGAAACAAAGTAAATGTGGTAAATATTTTACATATGTAAATACTGGTATTACATTTCTATTAATCATGTAATACACCATTTGATATTCTCAATTAGACCTCTTAATTTGCTTGCTATAGTCCCTGTATTCCCTAGAGTAATTGCTCTCTTATTTTCCTGGATAACTTATTTAGGGAAAAAATACAATAATGAAATGATCTTAAAATGAATAGGCCTGAAAATAGTGCTCTTATTTAAATTACAATACTTCACACTCATCTGAGATTTCTTCATCTCTGCAATAACGCAGCTGTTTTCCTCAGGGTGTTCTCACAAGTTCATAAAGGCAAAAATAGCTATGAGCCTTCCGAAACCCCAAGGAAGGCAGCTGTGTTTTTGATAAACTGAGCTACGGTTTCAACACTTCAAGCTATAGAGAACTTTACACGGGGATTTTCTGCATTATATATCTATGAGCAATATATTTTCAACAGTAACAACATACACTGTATTTAGTCAGAGTTTACTCAGTGAAGCGGTCAGGCTGAACACTGCGAAATTAAAAACCTGACCTTCAGCAGAAGTCTCAGCTCTAAACATACACAATGTCACTGGCTCTGACCTGTTAAAAAACGCAAGGGAAATTAAGGAAGGGTGAAGAAACGCTTTGGCTGCACTCCCCTATCAGACGCTTGAGCGTCCCATTTTTCTCAACATTTGGTAGAGGGGGTGTGTCATAAATCAGTGGCATTATCCAAAGATTTCAGTAAAGAAACAGTCTAGCAGGGCTTGAGTGACGGAGAGTTGGGACTCTGCCAATCCCAAATTCTCCTGGTTCATGAGGCTGTGCTGAATCTTCCCTGCTCTCTCACCTTTGCCATCAGATCCTTTATCCTTCTGATGTGGGACAGGAAAGGATACAGTCCCAGATTAAACATATTTGAAAGTTCTTTGCGTAATTTTGTGAGAAGTGGACGTAGGTTGTGTTCACCCAACTGCAAGAAAATGTGGGGGGAAAACACCCCCCAGTGTGTTCGGTTATGGGAAATGTGTGTTTGTTTTTCCCGGAGCTGCCTTCACAGTTGCCTTGGCCCCACTTGGAGCAGCTCTTTGCATCATTCCTTCAGGCAGAGCCATCATTCTTTGTCAGATCCGCTCTCTGTCAAGCCAGCTCTCATTTATTCGGTGCCAGTTTCTCCCTTTGTGCGTCATTTATCCTGCTGACTTTTCTTTTACTTCCTGCTGTCCTCTTAGCCTTCTGCACTAAGAAGTTGCCATTGCAACAGACTTTTTTTTTTAAGTTAAACTTCAATATATTCTGTGAGCTGTGCCTCTTTTAAGAGCTCTGTTATTATCATTGTTTTGCCTGTTTCAAGGCGTAGTGACATTATTATTGCAAATACTCCCTAAGCTCATTTAGTGAGCACCTATAATTTTGAGCTCCTTTTATGGGTTGTGTATTGAATTATGTGTATGTGTTTTCTAATGAAGTGGACAGAGAGATAGACGGAAACAAGTAACTGTAATAGAGTGTGATGCGTACAAAGAAGTGTGCAACACCTACACTTTTGAAATTGAAGGTATTTTTGTGGAATGCCATGGGAAGTTGAATTGTTTCTAAACATTGATTATCACATGAACAGCTTCACTGGGCGTATCATTAATTCAGCTACCTCATAGTACTCTCCATTTACAGGTGAGGTTCTGAGAGGTAAAATATTTTTCCAAAGGTCTTAGAACTAGTAAATTGCAGAGGATTCACAGGTGTATCTGTCTCCAAAGCCCATCTTTCTTTCTCCTTCATAGACCTGATTTTATATCTCTGTCATACAGTCCTGGAATCAAGGATATAAGCTCATATTTGTTGTATATTAATGGTCACCACTTCATGTAGATGAAAATAAATTATGTAGATTTGATTAACTTTCCACATTAATACTCTCACTATCACCTTTCATTAGGGCTAGGATAGGTAATCATATCACATACATCAAACAACTCCACATGCCTCGTGATAGACATTTCTAATCGAGTACCATCTTCTGATCTGCTTATCACAGGCATAGTGAGAGAGGCCCTCTACCCACAGTACTCCAGACGACTGTTCCTACAAATCAGCCAGCCTTGGCAAGTGCTAGGGGTTGAATTGTGTTCCCTAACCCCAAGTATCTCAGAATATTACCTTATTTGGAGACAGAGGTAATCAGACAAAATGAGGTCATTAGAGTGGGCTCTAACCCAATATGACTGTTTTCCATATAAAAAGGGAGAATTTGGAGATAGTCATGAACAGAGAGAGAAGAATGCCATGTGAAGATAAAGGCAGGAATCTACATGTTAAGGGTGATAGAAGATTTTCAGTGGACCCCTAGAAGCTAGGAGGGTGGCATGGAACAGATTCTCCCTCACAGTCCTCAGAAGAACCCAGTCCTCTAACACCTTCAGCTCAGACTTCTAGTGTTCAGAGCTCTAAGACAGAACATTTCTGTTGTTTAAGCCACCCAGTTCGTGGCACTTTGTCACACAACCCAGGCAAATTAATACAGCAGGTAAGTTCAAAGCTATTTTCCATTGCTCTACTTGGGAAGGTAAGCAGCAAAAGAAAACTGAAACAATAAATAGAGAAATTGACTCCTCTGTCTTTTGCAACTATGATAGCATCCACTGCTAAAACAGATTATTCTTATCCAAATTCAGTTTTCTCATTAAAGTCAATGTAATGTAGGGCTCCATGTGGCAGAATAAATTAGCAATTGATAACATTGGGTGCCATCTACCTTAATGTCTTTTAGGCTAAGCAAGGTTAGCATCTCATGGAGAAAATCATGGCCACATTCATGTGCAGAGAACTAAACACCTTCTTTAGGAGCGTGCATCTGGGGCCTGTGGAAGTCCTCTCTTGGCCAATATTCCTCAGTGCCTGTCCAAACTGTGCCACTAAGAAAAGGTCCCTGCTTATGCTGGGAGAAGGTATAGCCATGCCAATAACTCCAATATCAGTCATTGTGATACCCATGTCAT
This sequence comes from Myotis daubentonii, assembly GCF_963259705.1. Lineage (NCBI taxonomy): Eukaryota > Metazoa > Chordata > Mammalia > Chiroptera > Vespertilionidae > Myotis > Myotis daubentonii. The sequence goes on from NC_081846.1 coordinate 23,821,637, forward strand.
TTCAACACAATTATCATAATTTGAAGAATACAGTCAAAAGATGTGTGTGTGTGTGTGTGTGTGACTCTGTTGGTATGTGTATATTTAATCTTAATGTGAAAATTGAACTATCTTGTACACGCTTGCTGAAAAAGAAAGAATAATGCATGATATGGTGCCAAAGAAAGGGCATGGGCTTTGGAATGAGGCAGAACTGGGTTACAAGGATTATAAGAGATAACCTTTGGAAAAACACTAACACAGAAATGTTACTTTCTTCCACACTCTGCTTTCATCGCCACCCTATGCAGGTACTGCAGCCTCCCTTTCATTGGACACCTTGCCTTAGCATTTCTATTTCTAGCTTTGGTAAAGGTTTACCTAAGGAGAACTAAATGAACTCGGTTGACTAAACCTCACTTCAGACACCATAATGATTTCTTCTTTTTTTAGAAAGAATTACTCTATTTAAAAACCAATCTTTTGGGAATTAAGGTTTTATTAATCAATTAACATCATGGAACGGAAGAGTGCACCAGAAGAAATTGAGCATTGTATACTGTGTAGATCTAAGCGTGTATGGAAATGACACACATACCCATTTACTAGTATGTCCCTCAAGGTGCACGTTACTGTCATAACCCTACATTTCCAACTTGTCTGTGCTGAATGTTACCTGTTTTTGTTCTTAAATCTTCTAAAGTATTGTATTAGCCATCTGGCTCTGAAGACATGCTCAGCAGTTTATGGAACTTTGGATAAGGTGGTTAACTATTGCTAGTACCATGTGGATTTCCTTTCCGTTACAGTGGGGTTCTCACTGTTGTCATACCTGAGCCTTTTTAGCTGCTGAAGGACATGAATAGAACTAGAGAATTAAAGAAATGCCCCTTGCCTTCCCCTATAGCTTACTTTCTTTTAAATCAATAAGTTGCTCAAAACCCACCTGAGAATATAGTGGGGCACTCAGTGTTTTACCTGAGATCAGCTCAGATTCAGCATTCCCTTGATCCAAGGATGTGACCTTTCAAACTGCTGGTTGGCTTAGCTGTCATTTCCTCGCCAGAATTATAGATAGCAAGGCTCTATGAAAATTTCCTCTGGTCATGAAATTCCTTCCAACTTTCGCTCCTAGACCCTGCCTCTGAATCCTCTCCTCCTAAAGGAATAGGTCTGTTTTAATTCCAGTGCAAATGAGTATATATATGTTCGTGCAATACTTGAGACATACACTGAAAATTATATCATGTTTTTCTGAAATTCAAAGTTAAAGCATCATCCTTTATTTTTATTTTATAAATCTGGAAACCCTTAGTACATTAGCTTTCAAATTAATGAGCTTCCCTTTTCCAGAGAAACTAGCATCAATCTAAATTTTTCTTGTGATTACAATTTTGTATATATGTTTACATTATTAATAAAAGTAACTGCGTAAAAAAATGGGAAATGCTGCACCATGGGGTTGGCTTAGTTTTTACTCTCAGCTTTGTCTTTTACAAGTTGAGAAACCTTTGATAGAAACTTGGCCTTTACAAACCACAGTCCCTTCTCAGAATTGGGAAAAGTAACATAAGAGGAAATATTTGTGGTTGTTAAAAAACACACAACACCTTATTTGTGCCTGTAGAAAAAAAATTAAAGCTGAAGATAAAGATGGCTATGCCAGTGTCATACTTTGTGTGTATGTGTATGTGTGTATGTGTGTTTGCATCTGAAGATGCTGTAAGAAGATAGCACTGCTTTTCCAAAAATAAAGAGGATGTCTTAATATATTAATACAACTGCACCACCTCAGCTCAGGCCGACATGGCCCACAAAGCCCTTAGTTCATGTTGAAGTGAGACTTGGACTGAACTCCCCTGGAGGTAGCACTGAGCTGTGGAAGAAACTTCATAGCTGCACATGGACGCTTTCCCTGCTCTCTAACAGTGGTGCCAACTGGAAGTTCACCTGGAAGTCTGCCTTAGAGCAACTGCTGAAATCATAGGTTAACATATGTAGTTTGCACACAACTTGTTTTTGTCTAACAATTCCCTTCCCTCAAAGATATCACCAGGTTGTGACAGAGTGACCAGGGAAAAGATGATTATAATTGTCTCATTAGAAAGCAATTCAGCGCATAGCAAGTAAAACTTGATATGCTGATAAAGAACAAGCATTTGAATTTGAGGATAACAGAGTTTGGTGTTCTCCCACCTTACATAATTTGTAATGCAGATACAGTATTTGCTGCAAAATATTGCAGAACATATGGAGAGGGAAATTGAAATGAGCTCAATAGCAAACCAAATACAATATTTTTTCCTTTTCTTTCCAATATAAGTGATACATCTCTAAAAGCAAAAGGATGCAGACTATTTCAAATGTAAATGTAAGGAAGATATCCTTCCTGAAACATAGTGACTGACATTGGGTACAAAAAAGGAGAATTTTTAATGGTGTGTGCATTTAGTCAAGGGTACAAACATCATTTCCTAGCGGTTTTGAACAGACACAGAATACAAATTGTCAAGCCAAGAAATCTATAAATATAGCAAACTCTTCTGTTCTCAGATAAACTATAAAAATAAATGAAGTCATCAATAATATCAAGTGTTATTTAATAATAATTTTTCTTTCAACATTTAATAGTTTCCAGATGGCTCGATATTTCTCCAAAAATAAAGATGGTATATACATATATAAAATAAAAGCAAATTATTAGTTACTTTCTAGGAAAAGAGGCAAGGAATGTGATAAAATGTGCCATTTAAATTTACCAATTACATTTAACTAGGATCATAGATACCACATAGAGAAATTTGTTTCTAGATATTTATTCTGAAATGTTACCTCATTCAGGAAGTGATTGTCTCTCTGATTAATTTTCTCCTTTCTATTAATGTTTTTATGTGTACAATATTTTTATTTTGAATTAAAATCTCATTTTTATTTTTCTATTTTAACACCAATTTAAAAGTGGCTTTAAATAATTATAGATAGAAACTTAACAAATGCTTGTCTTTTTACTAAGCCATGTAGCATTGGTAATGTAAATGTGATTAGTGGTCTTGATTTTTATCTGTACCTTTCTGTGAAGTTTCTTCTTTTAATAAAAAGAATATGGGTCTAGAGTTAGAACTGGTTTTGAGACTTAATCGTTTTGTAAACCTTGAGCAGGAGACTATCTGAAACTCAGTTTTCTCTATGTCCAACTAGGCTTGCTGTGAAATTAAAATAATGACAAAGAATATGATGTTTCACACATAGCTGCTCCTCCTTTGAAGTTGATCAATTGCTACTTCTCTCCCTTTCTTCCCCTGACTTCTCTGAGTGTATAGTCTGTCCATTTTTGTTGTTGTTGTACTTGAGCCACACGAATGGTAGAAGTTTAGTAGACTACACTTGGGAAGGAAAATAAATTTATGATCTATTTGATAGGTTACATAAGTTGATGCCATATAAAGTGATGACTAAAGGCTCTGCTATGCAGGAATGTTACTGATGTAATAGAAAATTATTCTGGAAAGAAATCAAATCAATTTATCAGACACTGAGTGGCCTCTGAATCATGTATAAACCCGTATGTTATGTGTGTGCGCATCGACACAAATATAAACAGGGCATAGTCCTTGCCCTAAAGGTGCAACTGATTTCATGAAGATATAAAATAAGTTATAAAATATCCATAAAACAGAGCAAAATAAAAGAAATGCTAGGTTGAGGTATGAACAGAGACAGGAGAAAAGAAAACTTTGCTTTGATATGAATTTCAGTGAGAGATATTCCAAACAATTAGAAAAAAAATGGCAAAAACATGACATGTTTCTCATTGTTCCACATTCTCATTTCACATGACTTTGGAGTATAACTACAATATACATATTGTATGTAATGTGCCAAGTTTTAGGCTGAAATAATACTGTGGGTAAAAGTACCTCTATCCTGCCGAAGCCGGTTTGGCTCAGTGGATAGAGCGTCGGCCTGAGGACTGAAGGGTCCCAGGTTCGATTCCGGTCAAGGACATGGGAAGGGTGCAGGTAGATCAGCCAGCATATTGATGCATAAATTGTTAATTTATTTGAGGGAATATGTTTCAAAGTGAGTCAGAGGTGATTTACAATCTCCAACATAGCAGAGTGACAGTAATAGCTGCAGGAGGGGAAATAGTGGTAGAGTGATACTTCACAGGCAAATCACTGCCGTTTTTGTTGTTGTTTTAATATGTTTCTATTAATTTTTAGAGAGAGAGAGGAAGGGAGGGAGATAGATGAGAGACAAACATCAATCATCTGCCTCCTGCAAACCTCCTACTGGGGATGGAGCCCCCAACCCTGGCATGTGCCATGACTGGGAATGGAACCATACCTCTTGGTTCCTAGGTCCACCCTCAACCACTGAGCCCCCTGCCTGGATGATCACTGCACTTTGTTGTTCTATTCGGTGTCTAGATTATTTATCTGTGTTATTTATGTTTTAGAGTTCCAACATATTATTTATTTGCATTATATTTTTATTGAGATAAAATTTACATACACTAAAATTCACAGATATTAAAGTGTACTGTAAATGCATTTAAAAAACTTATTTTAGAGCAGATTTAGGTGCACAATAAAATTGAAAGGAAAGTAATTAGTGCATTTTGACAAATGCATGTCTGTGTGAATTACATATACATTGAGAATAGCATACATAGCTCCATCATCCTGAAAAGTTACTGAATCACCTGCATAGACAACCACTGTTCTGATGTTTATGATGATTAGTGTTTGCTATTCTGGAACTTCTTATATGGATTAAAAATGAATAAAATGTGTACTCTTTTTTCTGTCCAGCTTCCTTTACTTAGCATAGTGCTTTTGCAATTAAACTATGTGGTTTCTTTTCATTTTTAAGTTATATTCAGTGATGTACTAATAAATGTTTAACAACTGGCTCTCAAAAAAAATCCCAAAACAAAGCAAAACAAAATAAAATAAAAGAAAACGCTCTGAATAGTAGGGCTTGCCAATTTTCCTTATGTAAATACTCCAAAAGTAGAGAATTTTCAGTGACTAATATGTTGTCGGTCATTTAGAAAAATTCCTGAAAATTGAACAGTCACTTCTCATGACCAAACACGAGCCAGCTCCAGCACACCACTGCTCATCTTCCACTGTATGAAAACAGCACAATTTCTTTTTTATCAGGTCTACTCTTGATGTGAGCATGTGAATTTTTTCTACTTTTGCATATTGTGATTTAATCTCCTATAAATATTCCTATACAAGTCTTCAATTGAACATACATTTTCATTATGTATGTTATGTGCCAGAAGTTGGCTCTCCTATGATGAGTGATGTCCATAGGGTAAATGTGTGTGTAACTTTATGAAAAAAAATGCCAAACAGCTGTCCAAAGATCTATAATAATAAAAGCATAATATGCTAATTAAACTGGGCATACTTCCAGATGACCTTCCGGACCAAGCTGGGGCTGCGAGGGAAGCCCGGGTCCAGGATGACTGCTGGTGGCCAGAGGGAAGTCCAGGTCCCGGGGTGCTGGAGGGAAGCCAGTGCTGGCAGCTGGGGGAAGGAAGGCCTCCTCTTGCATGAATTTCATGCATCAGGCTTCTAGTATTATAATATTTTATACTCCCAATAACAAAATATAATTGCTCCATATCTTTGCCAATATTTGGTGTTGTCAGTCTTTTTATTTTTAGCCATTTTAATGGAAGTCATGTCTCATTGTTTGTGTATGTGTGTGTTTTCTCTTATGACTAATGGTGATGATTAGTATTTTGTGTGCTTATTGGCCATCTGTATATTTTCCTTTGTGAAGTGTCTCTTTAAGTCTTTGGCGGATTTTATTGAGTTGTAGGAGTTCTTTACATATTATTGACATAGCCCTTTGTCATATCCTATATAATAAAGAGCTAATATGCTAGTTAGATGGAACAGCAGAATGACTGTCCAGATGACCTTCTGGACAAAGCTAGGGCTAAGAGGGGCGAGGCAGCTAGGACTGTGAGGGTTGAGCTCCTTGCATGAATTCTGTGCACTGGGCCTCTAGTAATATAAATATATATATATATATAAATATTATATATAATGCATTACATATTAAATGTAAATATTTTCTCCTAGGCTGTAATTTTATTAGTCATCTTTTATAGTGCTCTTTGGAAAATAAAGGTTAATTTTTATAGCAAAAAGGTTAGATATATAGCAAAATTTAATGGGGTTACCTTGTAAACCCTGTCCCCACCACACAAACACACACAACTCCCCCATCAATACCCCACATATGGTGACTTTTTAAAACTTTATATTTATTATTGACACTCTTACAAATATCCCCATTTCTTTGCCTTTGCTCACCTTCACCCAGTCCACTCTGGCCATCACCACTTCTAATAATAATAAAAAAAAACTTTAAAAAAATTATAGTTATATTTTTTAGAAAGTTATTTCTGTGTTCTATTCCAAATTAACATAGATAGTTTATGTTTTCTCTAGAAGTTTTATTGTTTCATATTTTATATTTTGATCTATTAAATATTTAAATTTAATGATTGTATAGGGTATTACTTCGAGATTGAGCTATAATACATTCCACATAGATATCTAATTATTTTAGCATTATTTGTAAAACAAGTTTCTTTACTCCTTTAAATTGCTTTGGCCCCTTTATTGAAAAACAATTGACCACATACGTCTGGATCTATCTGGATTCTATTGTATTCAATTAATTAGTTCATCCTTAAATCAATATCTAATTTCCTTAATTTTTATATATTTATAAGCAGTCTTGAAATCAGGTATTATGGTTCCTTCAAGTTCAGTATTTTTTTTTTAACTTTTTGGCTACTTGATGTTCTTTCTATTTTAAATCATTACATGTTTTATATTTTAAAATCAACTAGTTGGTGCTATAAGATGATATGCTGTGATTTTATGTAGGAATGTGATCTATCTTTATATCAATTTTGGAGAATGACCTTATAAGTATATTGACTTTCCCAACCATATATCTGATATGTTTTATTTTTTTAGGTTTATAATTTATTTTTTATATATTTTTTATTTTAAGGATCTTTTGAGTTCTCAGTATATAGACCTATGTATTCTGTCAAATTTGCCTGTAAATATGAGTAATATTGTTTTAAATTTAATTTCCAATTGTTAATGACTATTATGTAGATTTACAAATGATTATTGATTGAACTTGTATTCTTTTATCTATCTAAATTTACTTATTAGTTTAGTAAATTTTGAAGGTTCTTTAGGATTTTCTGCATCAAAAATCATATTGTCTGTTCATGAAGATAGCTTTACTTCTTTTTTCTTGTGCTTATGCCCTTTTATTTTGCTCTTGTCTTTAGTACAGTGTTCAGTATAGGTGGTGAGAGTCTTGCCTTGTTTTCCACCTTAAAAATAAAGGGCTCAATTTATTTGTTTAATAGAAAAACTGGTGAGGAATTATCTCTACACAAGTTTCTAGTTTGCCTTCCCTGGGTAACCTGCACTAGTCTATTCTTTCCCGTTCTCTCACCCAGGAGCATGTGACCGAGTCTAGCAACCACCTGGGCCTGCAGACCATGTGGGCTCTGAGAAGGCTAAGCTTTAAAATGAAGCAGAAACTCTGGGCCCTGGCTTTTATTTTTTTTATTTTTTTTATTGATTAAGTTATTACATATGTGTCCTTATCCCCATGTTACACCCTATCCCCCCACTCATGCCCTCACCTCCCTATGGTCTGTGTCCATTGGTTAGGCCTATATGCTTGCATATAAGTCCTTTGGTTGATCTCTCCCCCTTACCACCACCCTCCCCTACCTTCCCTCTGAGGTTTGATGGTTTGATTGATGCTTCTCTGTCTCTGGAAATGTTTTTTTTTTATTTTGGCCCCACTAAAGACACAGTCAGACTTTTCACATGGCAAAACAGAGGGCGATGGAAGAGCCTGTTTTCCACCAACACAGTACAACTTAGTATCTGACCAAAGATAGAAGGGGAATCTTATATATCTAGATAATTGGAGCTTTCTCTCAGTACAGCATTTTTCTCTTTGATATTCTATCCCATAAGTTCCAAGATAGAACTTATGGCCTTGAAACTGTGGTTTCAGTTTGTCTGAGCAGGGAGACCACTGCTACCTGCTTACCTTTACTTTCTTGTAGCCAGGTTTGGAATGTGGTCGTAAGCAGAAACCCTAATGAATATGACACAAAACAATTTCTTCATATCTTTTTTTGTCTAACTTTGTGTTTATAGTGGGTGGTCAAATATGATAGCCTCTCCTTTGTCAAAACCAGAATCAGAAATATACCAACACATGCTTTTTTAAAGATAATTTTAATGGTTTTCTGAGGGAAAAAAATGTAAATTTTTCTTATCATTCCCCCATTACTCATTCTGGTATAGATTTATGATTATTTTTCAATACTATGCTGACTTGAAGTGACATTGTGAATTTTTTGTTCTCTTTTGTATTTCAAATCTTCATATATGCTATAATTCTTTCACAAATTACTACTTTACACAATGAATTTATGAATTTGCTGTATCTTAAGCATGCAGGTGTTTGAAACCTCAGTTGTTCACTGTATTATGATGAGTACATTAGGGAATATGTGGAGAGCTCATTATGCTTTTAGCGCTTTTACAGAACTACAATGATAAAAAAAAACTTGCACAGAAAAGTAGCTTAATAAGTTATATTATATAGTTCTTATTTTATGAAGATACAATAGAATTTATTGAAAAGTTTCATAGAATATGATTAATTATAGTCTGTGCAAACCAATAATTATGTTGAGATAGACTTTGTTGATTCCTTATCATTTAATTGGTTGGATATAGGATCTACTTGATGTAATTGCTAATAGAGTCTAAAATAATTTGATCATATTTCAGAATAAGAAGGTAAGGTTGATTATATGTAGATATTACCACAATTCATAGATCACTAAATTAAGAAATAATTGCTCTCGTGTTTCAGGCCATCCTATTAGTTAATTTGAGTCACTGTATAGTCAATTCCATGAAGGGTGCTCAATAAACATGGATTAAACCCATACCCTACAAACAGGCTGAACTCAGAAACATAAGACAAAGAAATCAAAGTTATCTCTGTATTGGTCTTCTAGGGCTGCCATTATAATAAACCATAGACTTAGAGGCTTAGACAACAGAATACTGCATCGCACAGTTCTGGAGGCTAGAAGTCCAAGAGCATGTTGGTTTCTCCTGAGGCCTCTCTCCTTGACTCATAACTTTCTTTCTGTGTCCTCACATGACCTTTCTTCTATGCATCTATACCCCTCGTCTCTCTCTGTCTTCTTATAAGGATACTAGTCATGTGGGATTAATACCTCATACTCATGACATTTTTTAGCCTTAATTACCTCTTTACAGGCCCTATCTTCAAATTTAGTCACATGGGAATAGGGACTTTTACATATTCATTTTGGGGGGGACATAAAACAATCTACAACAATCTTCATGTTACAGTATATTCATATATAAGTGTATACATTAAGTAACTTAAGAAAAATAATAAGCTATAAAATTTCTATTCTTAAGATTTGTAAACAAGTTTGAAGATATTTTTCTAGAGAGAACATTAAAATAAATATTCAAAGTGATGAATAGCAAGAACCTACAACCAAGATTAGTCTACCCAGCAAAGCTATCATTCATAATTGAAGTTCAGATAAAGAGCTTCACAGATAAGAAAAAGCTAAAGGAGTTCATCACTACCTAACCAGTATTATATGAAATGCTGAAAGGTATTCTTTAAGAAGAGGAAGAAGAAGAAAAAGGTAAAGATAAAAATTATGAACAACAAATACATATCAATTAACAAGTGAATCTAAAAATCAAGTGAAAAAAAATCTGATGAATAGAATATACTGGTGAATACAATAGAATCAGGGACATAGAAAGAGAGTGGACTGACAATTCTCGAGGGGAAAGGGGTGTGGGAGTGCGGGGGTGCGGAAAGAGACTGGACAAAAATCGTACACCTATGGATGAGTATAGTGGCGGGGGGGTAAGGGCAGAGGGTGGGGTGGGAACCAGGTGGAGGGGAGCTATGGGGGGGGGGGAAGAGGAACAACTGTGATAATCTGAACAATAAAGATTTAAAATAGAAAAAATATTATGACCAGGTGATCAAAATTTGAGGACCAACTGAGGAAAAATTGAAAATACATGAACATGCTTTGAAGTTGAGAAAATATGATAGAAAAATTAGAGTTTTATCATTATGTGCATTAACGTTGACCTCTTAAGCTCTCTTTTATTTTTCCTGGTGGTGTGCTCTTGGGCTAAGCCCTGATACCTTAGTATGGATCTAAGGCCACATTTTCCCTTTAAAGATGATTTCTTAATATTAGCCATTAAACTTTTGACATTTGGTAAAGGGTTTTGGAGGTAGGAAAACTTCTAAGTTCATATAAATTTATTTTGCCTATGGATAAGTTTAATCCATGTAACAGAGACTCCCACGGCAATAAGTGATGGCTGAGAAAGAGAACCCAGAAGGCCTGGCTATTAGAAAGGTGCAGTCAGAAAATGCACTGAAAGTTAGGTTAAAAAAGAGCAATATGGCATAAAATGTAGATTTTTTTTTATCTCACTCTTGAAAGAAACAGTAAAATCTAGTTCAGTCACTCAACTCAGGCCTGAATATTCCCCCATAGATTTTATTCTTTTGCAAAAGTTAAAAATTGGTTACCTACAATTACAATGTGGTCCATAGTCATGTATATTTGTAGTGCCCAAGGTTTAAAATGCCTTTGATTTTGTTCCCTACATTTAGATTTCTAGCGTCTCTTGAAAAAATAAAGAATATTTGCCCATACTCCAGGCTTAAGCTTTTGGAATAGAGTGGAAGTTACACTTTAAAATGGTGTGTACTCTTTTGTTTATTATTGCCCCAATACTTCTAGTCACTCAAGCATGGCATCTACCCAGACCCAATAACCATTTGGATTCATAATCCATTGATATCTTAGTGATAGGAAATTGCCACATTTGAAGACAAACTGCTTTTTCTCTGGACCATTCTCCTGATATGCACACCTTCCCATTATATTAAATGTCCCATTTCTTTAAAACAAAGAGAAGTTATTGGCAACTTTCCCCAGCTTGGCCTAACTTTTATATTTCTTATTGGGGTAAATTTCTACAAATGAATAATGTTGTTTCAGGAGAAGTACTGAGCTATTTTCTTCTGAGAGCCAAGTACATTATTGTTATTTACATGTAACAAGCTCTTGGACATTTTTACCAAGGCATAGAATACCTGACGTGGTGTGATCCTTGCCAGTGTCACCATTGGATCTGACATGCAGTGCCCATTCTATCCTTTCTCTAGTCATAGCTTCTACCACTGGATAAGAGGTTTTCAGGGTCAAGGAGACATCGCTACCCAGAGCGTAGGTATCTTCTTATCTCCCCCATTCTAGATCATGCTCCTAGAATCTTTTCTTCAGTGACCAGAGCCCACTTCTCAGGCTTATTCTCTGGTTTGTTATTCAAGGGGAGACTGAGCCACCATTGTGAATACTCTTAGGGGAATATTCACTGTGGCTACACCCTGAGGGGTGCCAAAAATATTTGGGAGAGGGCTGAGGGCATGTGCTCTGAGGGTATCCACATATATATGATAAGGTACCTTGTGGAGTGAGACAAAAAAAAAAGGAGGAGGGCTGGTTGGGGCCAAGGATCTCCAATTGTGCTCTTTCCCTTGACCTACAAATATTAGAGTTGGCCCCAACTGCCTACTTTTGCAATCTCAACTCCTGCCTCCTTGCCTCCACTAAACTCTTGTTGTATAGGTTTTCTTCTGGTCCTTCAAGCAGATAAACATACTAATACATATGTGCTGTCTTTATATATATTCTTTTATTTGCTTGGATTATACTTTCCCTGATTAGTTCTGCGATGGTCTCTTTCTAGTTATTCAAACCTGAGCTTAAAATTTACCTTCTTTCCTAGACCTTCCCCCCATTCCCAGTCATTTTCCTTCATTTTATCCTGTTTTCCTCATTTTATAATCTGAAATTACCTTTTGAAAGAATTTGCCTATCTATTGCTCACCTCTTCCTATTAGAATACAAACTCCATGATAAATGGGAATTTGTCTTGCCTGAGGTGGTCTCCTCAGAATCTACCAGAGGGTGGTGCTCAATAATATTTGGTTAACAAATGATTGAGTCACTGAGTGAATAGATATTTGTTGACTCTGTGTAAGACAATCATATGCAAAATTAAAAATAAATTATATTGCCGTGGCTGGTTTGGCTAGGTGGATATAGCATTGGCCTGTAGACGAAAGGGTCCCAGGTTTGATTCCAGCCAAGGGTACATGCTTGGGTTACAGGCTTGATTCCCCACCCCTCCCAGTAGGGTGTGTGCAGGAGGCAGCCAATCAATGGTTCTCTCTCATCATTGATGTTTCTATCTCTCTATCTCTCTACCTTCCTCTCTGAAATCAATGAAAATATTTAAAAAATAAATTACATTGTCAGCATAAATCAAGCTAGGCTAAGTAAGCTGCAGTAAGTCTCTGGTTTAAAACATGACTTGCTTCTCATTCACACTACATCACCATTGTGGGTTAGCTGGGGGCTTGATCCTGTGTTATTATTTTTCTGGGACCCTGATTGACAATCTTCCTTGTCTGGAGCAACACTGAGAGCCATTGCACAAGGAAAGAGGAGAGGTATCAAAGTGTGAGTTGGCTCTTAAACATCCACCTGGACAAAACATACATGGACTGTGCTCAAATGTTGTTGGTCCTGAGACTGTGCCTAACTTTAAGGGATGCCTTGATGGAGGTCAAGGAACACACGGTGAACAGCTCCCGTCATGACCACAGTTCTCCTGGTCAGATTCTTTCTCTCCACTTTTTAATAAGATATATAAGACATGATGTTTACAGGACATTTGGCTTAGCATAGAGGGAGCTTAAGTTGTGATACAAGTCAACTTACCATTTGTGAGTGGTCACTAGTATTATAGAAATGTATTTTTTAACAAAGCTGGATCTCATTGAAAGTAAAGGCTGTTTTCCCTACATATTTATTTATCATATTTAGTTTTAAAAAGATTTTTACATCTTTAAAATTGGTAATAACTTTGCATTCCTTTTAAATGTGATTGCTTCTGACATATCCACCGATGTGTTTAAAATAAAATGATAGAAAATCAAGTGGGTTATTCTCCTGCATACATATGGTCCCATAATGAAATTATTCCTGCTGTGCAGAACAAGTTTGCATTTTGCAGCTGGTCACAATTGGTGAGAACAGAGGGTCTATACATCTTTAATGGAGTGCATTTCTCAAAGTCTTCTGACAAGTATAGCGTATCTCACTCTTTCCCACTATTAAGTCAGCAATCCTGATTTCAAGCATTCATTAGGGAGATGTAATATATTGCTCACAGAAACAGCATCTTGCAGGTTGCTTTTTAATCTATTCTCTCTTGCTTCTCCTTTTTCTATCTCTGCCTGTCTCTTCCTAACTTCCAATTATCTGTTCATCAGATTCTGTGTAAACAGTTTGGGTCTGTGCGAAAGATTTAGATAAATTTCATTAAAATTCTGGCATATTTTGTAAAATAAAATAATTAAATCATCAGATTTTGCCTATTTGAGATATTTATTTTCCTATTTATTTTTTTAATTTAGGAAATAGTTTACTTATTTTTAAAGTTAATACACAATTTTGGGTCCAAGAGAACAAAGGCTTTCTTAGAAGGGGTATTCTTCCCTATTTCTCTGCTTCATCAGATAAGTGATTGTCTCCACATGACAAGCTGCCAAATTGTTCCAAGAAGCATCTAAATTATTATTATTTTTTTTGGTGAAATTATTGGATGTGGCCTATTCCTGTGGCTGATAGTCAGTGGATCCTAGAGCTATTTTTATTCTAAACAAGACTTGGAAAGACAGGCCATAATGAAAGAGTTATCATAAAATGTTTAAAGAGAGGTAATTCCTCATAATGGGATACTTGCTGTTCAAGGCAAATCAAATGTTTATAAGTGTGTTTCACACATTTCTATGGAATACTATCCCATCTATACAAGAAAGAATGATTAATATCTATTGAGCCTCCATATGTGCTAATCACCGTACTATTTGCTTTACTTAATTCATCTCATTTAATCTCTATCTCAACAACCCGTGAGATACAGATTATTCTCATTTATCTTTTCTCTTTCATTGAAGGATAGGAGTAAGTGTATCATAGAGCCTTGGTGAATAGGAAGCCAAAGGGGGCCCATCTCACAGCTTTAGACTTAGGAAAAAGGATGGTGCCCCTGGTGGCCTCTAAACAGTTAGCACATCAATGCTGTCCCATTGGTATTAAATCTTGTCCTTGACTAACCAAGGATTTCTGATGTAACTCAAATTACATTATAATCTATAAATTCCATGGTGGTTGTATAAAATTGTAGAGAGGAAGAAACAATTTTTGTTGTTGTATGATTATATTCATCTATTTTTATTAACACCTTAAAATATTATTTTAGAATATTTTAAAAATATAAAAGGAGACACTATCAGTTATGACCCCAGCTCTCTCTTCCAGTCAGAAAGAACTAATTTTTACCTATTGATGTATTTGCTTCCAGTCTAATTTTATGTATAATATAGAATATTGATATTATGTATATTTTAGTTTTTTAAAAAATATTGATTTTACCATAGGTGCAGTTTATGCCCTCCTTTCTTCACTTAAAATTCTATAATAAACATTTATGTTTGGTATTCTTAATCAAAAATATAACTTTAAAAGCTGTATGTTTTTATATTTATGTATATACAATACCAAATATAGCTTTTTGCATATTGTTTCAGAGATGCTGGTGTGTGTGTGTGTGTGTGTGTGTGCATGTATGTGTATATGTGTGTATAAAAGAGAGAGAGGGAATTACACACAGGTACATTTTGTCTACCTATTACTCTAGATTTTCTCAATTTCATTTCTGTAACAAGTAAGATTACCAAACCACATATTTTTATTTCCCATGAAGGTGTCATTCCTGAATCATAGTTTAATGTTATTTCTACAGTGATGGTTAGTAGGAGTTTACATAAAAATAGCAACATGAATAACATTGCTATATCCTCAATAAAACCATCACATCAAGAAATTACTCACTGTATTCCTGTTAGATATTCAGAATGGATAAGAGACTACTTCTTCTGGATGACAAGGGTCTTTCTTTGACTAACTAAGTTTACTCAAAGCAACTATCTTTTTCCCTAGGCAGACCTAAATTTAGTGCTCAACTATAGGAAGTATTTATAGCCTAGGTCTTCACTCTCTACTATGGCAGGTACTAACCACCTGTGGTTCTTAATTGAAATTAATTAAAATAAAATTAAAAAATATAATTTTTCAGTCATATTGGCTACATTTCAATTGCTCAGTAGCCACATATCTCTATTATCTATCATACTGGCAAACACAGACATAGAATATTTCCATCATTATGGAAAGTTCTATTGGACAACATTGACCTAGATTATGGATCAAATTATAAACTTCCAGCATTCCATATATCTTTATATTTTATGTTAATTTAAACTAGCTAGATGATTACTTACTTATTATTACATGCTACTTTCTATTTTAGAATTAGGTAATAGGCAAATTGCAAATATGTGATTAAATCTGTCCTACCATAATATGATATGATCATCCATATTATAACTTCTTATAACATTGATATTCAACTATTAGGAGATGACTGGATAAATTATCAGGCTTACTAAAGAGGTTTATAAATTTCATTATACCTAGGTTATCTAGAGTTACATGGTCACATTTGTATAGGTCCTGTCTATCTTATATTTTTGTGATTGTCTCATCCTCACCATCTCACATACAGTGCCATTTTCTACATCATTTTTAATCAATGTGACTAGGTACAGGCCTTATTCAGGATCATTAGGGGAGTGCTGAAAATTAAGAAGGTGCAATGATTCTGTGCTTCTCCTTCTGCCATGATACCTGTGTCATGGTCACCATTAGGAGGCATAACTGCAGGCAGGTGAAATCCAGAGAGAGCTCTAGGAAAAAGCAGTGTCAGTATTGGCTGGGCAATATGGAATGTTTTATATGCCATTTGAGACATTTAAACTCCGATTGAAAATATGAGAGCAACATTTATGTTTTAGAATTTAAAATTACTCATACCTATAGTTTCCACCAATTTGAGATGGATTTGAAATAAACAAGTCAATAGTATATCTACATTAGGGCTGGTGATGGCACTTTCAAAACCCTGGAGTATAAATAAGCAAACATATATTACCTAGGTCTGTGTATATACTTGCAGAATGCTTAGCCATAAATCAGTATGGACCACTTTAATTTCATTCCTTACCTACATAATCAAAATATAAAGCTCCCTTTTCTGTAACACATAATTCTTCTCAATCATTACATAAATTGCCATATTTCTTTTTAAGAAAGTAAATGTCCAGTTCAGCAATGATTTAGAGATTGCACAAATTATTAGCCTTATGGTTGTTATATACCATTCTTCTTGCAAAATATGTTTTAAGAAAATATACCTATGACTACAAGAAAGAGGATTATTCATTATTACTTAAATGTCTTAAATATCTCTTCTATAGCAAGGGCAAGCACTTCCAGTTGGGTTATGTTATTTGTCTTCAAGACTTATTTTTTTTTCCATAGTTTTATCATACTACCTGCAAAAGTAGCTAAGGATGGGTCTTCATTAAGGATAGCTTTAGGCCACAGCTATCTTGTATTATGAAAATATATTTTTGTCACCACTTCTCTTTCCCACTCTCATACATAGTTATTTGACTGAATTTTTAATTATTTATATTTTCTGGGTACTAAGATGCCATCGAGTGTTTGATGCACCACAAATTTAATAATAATCTTCATGAGGGTTGAGGAAGGATCAATTTAAATAAAAGTGATGTTGATTAATAATGAGATGGCAAATACATTCTTCAATATGAGCACCTGGCATCAGAGTTTTTCTGAGTTGTTTTGTAAAGTACATTGTTAAAGACTTAGAGCTTCTGCTCAACAATCCAGCCTACATGGGTCTTAGGAGCCACTGGATCTTCTGTGTGTTGGGGGGTGAATAGAAAGGGACAATAAAGACCTACTTACAGCCAAAGAATTTGGAGCTTGGGGCGAGGAATCCTGAAGACAGGGAAGGAGCAGAGAAAGATGCTGAGGAGGACATATAAAATAGGATTTAGGCCAAAGGCTTCCAATTTGACTCCTTCAAATCTCCCCAAAATCTTCAGCAAATTCTGCAAGCTCTTAAAAATTCTAGTAAGAGAAAAAAATTTGTGGAAATTGAAGGAGAGTCCAAATAGATTTTTATGGTGATCAGTAGACTGGGATAGTGCCTTGCCTTCAGATGCAGAACTGAATAGTGCCTAAAGATGCAGGAGCCAGAGTAATGAGAGCTATGGAGTATAAACCCAAGAATCAGTCCAGGTGATACATGTACATCTAACCCATTCATTGCATTGACGTGTCAATCAGTTGAGTTACCTATGCACTTATGAAGGGAACTTAGTACTTGCCAGTGTTTCCCTAGTGCAGCCAATGCTGCAAACAAACAAACAAAAAACAACAACAACAAAAACAACAACAACAAAAAACACACAAAAAACCTATATATGTCTCCTTCAGCATTTAAACCTTCTCTGTAAGGTACCTAAAAGTGCCATTTTTGTTTGTTGGAAAATGTATGATACATTTTTAAATTGTCCTCTAAAGTAACAGTATTCAGTGTGTTCCAAGACACAGTATAAATGTATGCTTTGATTTTTAGTATATAACAGTTCTCCTTTACACTCATTTTGTGAAGAAATGACATTATTATTCTGTTTAGGTATGAAATGGGATCTTCTTATTTTATTTTATTTTATTTTATTTTATTTTATTTTATTTTATTTTATTGCTGATTAGTAGTGGGACTGGGCAATTTTTTTTCTTTATTGATTAAGGTATTACATATGTGTCCTCACCCCCCTGATGTCTGTGTCCATTGGTTAGGCTTATATGCATGCATACAAGTCTTTTGGTTGATCTCTCCCCCTAACCTTCCCTCTGAGGTTTGACAGTCTGATCGATGCTTCTCTGTCTCTGGATCTGTTTTTGTTCATCAGTGTATGTTGTTCATTATATTCCACAAATGAGTGAGATCATGTGGTATTTATCTTTCTCTGATTGGCTTATTTCGCTTAGCATAATAATCTCCAGTTCCATCCATGCTGCTGCAAATGGCAAGAATCCCTTCTTTTTACCACAGCATAGTAAGTATTCCATTATGTAGATGTACCACAGCTTTTTAATCCACTCATCTGCTGATGGGCACCTAGGCTGTTTCCAAATCTTAGCTATTATAAATTGTGCTGGTATGAACATAGGGATGCATATATCCTTTGTGATTGGTGTTTATAGTTTCTTGGGATATATTCCTAGAAGTGGGATCACTGGGTCAAATGGGAGTTCCATTTTTAGTTTTTTGAGGAAACTCCATACTGTTCTCCACAGTGGCTGCACCAGTCTGCATTCCCACCAGCAGTGCACGAGGGCTCCTTTTTCTCCACATCCTCGCCAGCACTTGTTGTTTGTTGATTTGTTGATGATATCCATTCTGACAGGTGTGAGATGGTATGACATTGTTGTTTTGATTTGCATCTCTTGGATTATTAGTGACTTTGAGCATGTTTTCATATGTCTGTTGGCCTTCCTTATGTCCTCTTTCGAAAAGTGTCTACTTAGGTCCTTTGCCCATTTTTTGATTGGATCACTTATCTTCCTTTTGTTAAGTTGTATGATTCTCTGTAAATTTTGGATATTAACTCCTTATCAGAAATATCATTGGCAAATACGTTCTCCCATGCTGGGCATTTTTTTTTTACATGTTTTGGTCATTAAGTTTCCCTCTTCTGTGTGTTGCCTCAGTTTTTCTTTGGCAGGCACTGTTAATCATCAGTTCTTCCTTTGTATGATTCACTTCTTTACCAACATATTCTGATTTTATTTGAGATCTCAATATATCCAGTTAACTTACTTATTATTTTCCCATGAGTTTACAGATGGCTATATGACCCAAGTCTGGCTAATGGGAAATGATTGGAAGCACTAAGCATTCCAGATAAACTCTTTAAAAGGTGTTTTTTTTTTTTTTTTTACTTTTTGTCCCTGGAATTTTTTTTTTTTTTTCTGTAATACACATCTGATGCCTGGATTTAAAAAAAAAAAAGTGATCTTTAATATGCGAGGAGAAAGTTCACTGAACAAGAAAGAAGACAAATACTTGATGCTTTCCTCAGGTGGCTCTGCCTATCTGGATGGCCTTTATTCTGACCTCTGGTTTTGTGAGGAAAACCAGACCGTATTGGCTTAAGACTCTCTAACTAAATTTCTCTAGGTAGCAAAATTCCAGTCTATTTAATTGTCTTCTCATTTTTAATTCACTTGTTTTATTTTCTTAGAGTTCTTTATGTATGATAGATACAAATACTTCATTAGTTATATTTGCCACAAATATCTTCTCCCAAAGACTGGGGTTTTTATTCTGGCTTTTTTTTTCTAAATTCATTGTGAGTTTTGGAAAAAATTACTTTTTCTTTCTAGATTGTGGGCCCATCTCTTGTAAAATGAAGAGTACAGAGCTGCTAAGGATTGGTCTAGCCCTATTCTATGAGTCCATGAATTTGTTCCTAATAAAAACATTTCTGGACAATAAGGTAGAGCAGTGTGGTCTGCCACAGCCCTTCATCTTGATTAAGCTCTTTCTATCCTGCCAGATAGATCACACAATCCAGATTGATTACTTAAGAGACTATTTATAAACCATTCTGGTTAGCTTTAGAGTGATCCATCTTATAGACTTGAAGTCAAAAGTTTTATTATATTACTCAAGACAAAAAATGGGAAAGCTAAAGAACAATATCATGATAGTTCAGCATATATCCTGTTAAACTAAATGGGCATAAATTGTCAACAGAACCTGAAAATAGCATAGTCTATTGGTAAGTAATAGAAGGAGATGGTGAGTAATTCTCAATGCATTTCAACAATACTCATTAAGTTATTATAAAAGAGAAATTTATTGAAGTATAATAGTTTTCTGACTGTCAAGTTTGGCTTTGATTTAAAATAGATAGTCAGTAGAGAAATCTTAAAAGACAAACATAAAAACAAACTAAACAACAAATCATAGCCAATAGAACTTATTGAGTATTCTTTCAAAATGGCCTTTTTTCCCATTTTACCGTGAAGAGAAAAAGGTTGTTGTTTTTTAAATTGAAGAATACGTCCCTCTGTTTTTTTTATTTTTAATGTGCTTGCATAAAAGCCAAGGCAGAAAGAGTTATAACAAACTAGTGACCCAAAGAAGGGAGTAGTGCACATTGAAAGGAAATTAATCAGAAGGTGAGACAGGCTGGGCAGGCCCTGGAGCCCACCTCCCGCGATCCCTCCCCAGCCAGTGACACCTGGGATGGTGTTGTGGCTATAAGGGCGTCAGTGAGCGGGGTTCCTCCGGCAGGTGGGGTCCCTTGGCCTGGCCTGTGAGGATTGGGCCAAAACCAGCTCTCTGACATCCCCCAAGGGGTCCTGGAGTGTGAGAGGGCACTCTGCAAAGTTGCTGTCATATAAGGTGTGGAATGCAAACGCAAGAGTGCAGTAAACCAGATCCGGGGCAACAGTGCCCCAGCAACAACATAACCCATGGCCAAAGGTGGAATCGTGCGGTCCTGCCAGGAATCGGGCTCCCTCTTCTCTGGTTTTTGGGTGCATCGCAAGAGAACCACTGCTGCCAAGTCACTGCAGCTCTGCAGCTCCTGCGTTGAGCGTCTGCCCACTGGTGGTCAGTGCAATCATAGTGACTGGAGATCAGTGCCATGGGTCAGAGGGATGGAGAAAAACTTAGCATATTAGCCATATATATATATATATATATATATATATATATATATATATATATATATTTGGTATAAAACTAAGAGAATGCCTCTTCTGTAATGAAGACCATCTTGAACATTAGCTTAAAAATGCCAGCACTCATTTGAGTTTTTGGTCTGCCAAGGAGCCTGTACTCATTTTTCTTCATTACAGTGCTCTGAGAGGGAGGAACCTGCCAAACTGTCTGTAGCAGGTTGGTAACACTTATATGAGAATCTACTGCATAAATCTACCAACTGACTTAAGCAAATGATATGTGTGACTGAACCAAGTCAGGTACACTGAAGGAGGAAAACACCGTCAAACAAAGCTTGTTAATAGCACCGGTTCTTCCCTTATAGCTCTGCCTATGGCACATCTTCTAAGAGGTTCCTGCTTTGTCATCTTTCCTCATTACTTCTTTATTGCAACTCAAAAGTTCCCTGGATCCTAAAGTTTTCTGGGGCCTAATTAAGAATGCACTAATATTGTCACTAAATGAACTGAATGAAGAGTCCTTGATTTTTAAATACAAGGACTTGGGCCTTCTGCTTCTTTTTTCCTCCCTATAATATATAGAGAAGGGCTCTCTGGACTTCTTCCTTAGCTCACTGCAGGTCCTGTCTTCCCTCTGTTTGCACCAATACTGACTCACCTGAAACTATGCACAAACTTGATCCACCCCTTCAATGTCATCCTCATATAGCAGCAACACCCAGGAGAACCATAACCCAAGATGCTTCTTGATGTATCTTATCTCTCTGTCTTGACCAATTGGAGCTACTCACATGTCCCGCTTGTTTCTGGTTTTATATACTTACTTTTGCTGCTAGGGAATGACTTTTCTTATCTAGACACACCCCACTTCTTTATTTTTATGAGAGGTAACAGTAGAGTGGAGAGATCTGACTTTAATGTATAGGTATTTCTAATAATACAGTTAAATCCACAGCCCTTTATTTTATAGGGCCGTTCTGGAGGTAGAGTCTGAACCTGGAGTGACCCTCCCTTCAAGGTCTCAGGCCCCAGTGCTATTCTTGCCCTCATCACAGAGTCCTTAATCACTGATGAAGAGGACTATATCAGGACACCCTACCCACAGCATCCCTCAAGGAATCTGCATATTATTTTAAAAGTTCATTTCTTATTATTTATATTATGTTTGCTATTACCAATTAAAATTTCTTTCTCACAATACCTTTTTAAAGTAGAACATTAAGTGATGTATATAACACTTGTAGAGAGTGAGGGGCACATGGACGGTGCTTGATGAATGCTCTTGATGTGTACATTCATTTTGTATTGAGACACCTTAATACTTGTGTTCTAGTTTTAAGTGGTCTTCTGCTAAATGTTTTATTATATATTTATAAATGCTGAAATCTATAAATAATTTAATCCTCACTCATCATTTCAAATTTATATTTCTTTAGTTATTGGTTTGGTTATCCTCGAAGATAAATTTTCATAATATTAATTAGGGAAAGCTCTTGGTCTTATTTTCAAGAGTAAAGGTGACCTCTTCTTAAATTGTTAAAATTTTTTCTTTTGCCCCTAGACTACCTTTGGTGTTTTTTGTGTGTGTGTGTGTGTGTGTGTTTTAGACAGCTTTTTTTATTAATATGGCTGGGTTTTGTTTGTTTGTTTGTTTACATTTTATATTTTCCCATTGTCAGTTGATCTTTAGTTATTGATTTTTAAGAATGTGGCAATGAAAAGCTCCCTGGCAACTACACACAGATGGGGATTTTGACTGGTGAATTTTATTGTAGTGTAATTCAGATGGAAAATTTTCATGATGTTGTGGTATCTTTGAATGTCAAAAGTTAGGACCATTCAACCTACCCAGCCCTCTGATCTCTTTAATTCCTTTATTTAGAAGCATTATCCAGCCTTCCAGGAATTTTGCATAAAGGGTATAAATGGAATTAACTGTATAAACTTTCAAGTACTCTCATGTTGTAAGTCTATGTCTTGTTCCTTTTCAAGATTGTACCTAGCTTTTTTCTAAGACTCAAGTCTTTCTGAGATTCTGATAAGTAAAATGACAGTTCCTCACTGTATTTTTCTACTTAAGTATCTTCAGCTTTACATCTTTTAGCCTTGCTTCATAGAAGCCATGTTTCTATCTCCATGCTTTCATTTTAGAAATTCATTAATTTCTATAAAGCCTTTTTGTGTATTTAAACTTTATTTTAAAATTTAGTTTTATTTCGGTATGGTCTCAGGAAGTAATTTTATTAGGTGCCTAGTTAAGACAGAATTATTTAAGATGTGAAAATATTATTTTATTACTACTTTATAAAATTTTTAGAATTAAAAATGTCAACATCTTTTGAAAAGTTTTTGGAATATCTTATTGTTTTACTGTATGTCCTACTAATGTGATATATCAGACTATGAGATTTTCATCACCATTTTCTTAATTCTTCAGAACCAACTGAGTATTTGCTATACTCTAGATATTTTGTATAGACTTCATAAGTAAGTATAAGACATCCTAGACCATTATGATGCTCTTAATATAACTGGAATTTATTTAAACAGCAAAGTAGAATAGAGTAAAAAATGGATGCAAAGGAAAAATAGAATGAGAAGCAGCAGCAATTAAATAGAACTTAGTATATAGGGAAACTTTTCATGGAGCTGTTGCCATTTGAGTTGGAATTGGAAAGATGAGAATGTATATTCCATGCCAGTAGTGGAAAGCAAATGGTGGGTTTGCAATGATATTCTGAGCTAAAGACACAGAGATCAAAAGACAAAAGTGTGTGGTAAAAGGATACATTAAAATGGCAAATACCTTCTTTGTTGTTCTCTAAGATGTATGGAATAGGAGATGTATTACAAAGTTGAAGTAGGGTCAGAAAATAAAAGCCGTAAATAATCTTTGTCTTTGTACCATGGACATGGACATTTAGACTTGTCAAATAGTTTTTAAAATAGTAGCATGATCAAAACTCTTCTCTACAAAGATAAACCTGAGGAAAGTGTAAAGGATGGATTACCAAAGTGAGAAATCATAGGAAGGGTGCTTGCTAAAAAGCCATTGCAAGGGGTCAGAAATAAATCAAAAGGGTCCAAACTAAGGCATCAGTTATAGTAATTAGTGGAGCAAGGAACAGATAGAAGAATCACTCTGAATATATTCTTGATAGAAATCATAAACAGATTGAAAATAAGCACTGAGAAAAATGCCACAATAGGGAATACATTAATTTTTAAAGTTTGAGTATCTTGGAGAGGGCTGCAGAATTATTTCCTGGGAATAACACTAGAGGTGAACAGAAAATAATATAGGAAAAGATATAGGTTTCTTATGACAAATACAATGTCAGGAAGGACCACTCAAAGCTCTCTCACAGGAAGAAAATTTCTTTTATTATTTGGAATAGTCACAATTTTCTCATGTGGAACAGTGTTCTAGCTTTATTATATTGTTGATACACTTAGAAAGTTCTAGAATTCAATGAAGAAGAGCTGGGATATTGACCTAGGCTATAATGAGAACCCATATACACCTGAATAATGGAATGCCGTCAGACATAAAGGTTCTCCAACAAAGATGATGAATCCTAA
The DNA here is from genome assembly GCF_963259705.1 of Myotis daubentonii. NCBI lineage: Eukaryota > Metazoa > Chordata > Mammalia > Chiroptera > Vespertilionidae > Myotis > Myotis daubentonii. Next base: position 23,846,142 of record NC_081846.1, read on the forward strand.
AGATAAGATTTACAGAGAGAGAGAGAGAGAGAGAGAGAGAGAGAGAGAGAGAGAGAGAGAGAGTGTGAATTAGCCATGTATTGTGGAAAAATGAAATCATTAAGAATCGTGATGTTCTTCAACTCAGGACTAAAAGACATGAAACTGACTTTGCTTTGGAGTCAATCACTACTTTAAAATTATTTTGAGATGCAATTGTGTCTGATTATACAACTTAAGTTTGTGCTAAAAAAGACTTCAGGCTTCTTTCTTCTAACCATTCACCAATGGAAATACCTACCATTTCTTTGGGTGCTTTAGTCATGATCATAGATTAGTCTACTGTTCTGACTCTTTCTGGGCCATTGGAGAGTAACCCTCCCTGGCTGACTTCTACTTGGTAGAACAGAGGACCCCATCATGAGAGGGTAAGTTGAATATCAATTAGTAGAAGTGCTGCCCTCACAGTTTAATCAATAGCTGGCTCCTCCTAGAGGCATAGTGTCTGGGAAAACAAGGGGAATGTTATTTCTCTTCTAACTGGAATTTTTGTAGAAGTTAAGTTTTGCCTTGAATTCCTAAAAACAAAACCTAATTCCTGAGGACAGTGATATGACCCCTAGATAAAATAAACAAGGGCAGGAATGCATTATTTCTAGAAAGAAGAATTTCTAACTCTTCCTACCACTTTTAAGTGTCTGTTTTTACCAAATGATCCACTTGCCTACCTAGATTCAGCTGATATAACTAAAGCCAAAATTCACTAATTTTCCTTCATTGAATTCTTGATCAGAGTGACCATCCCCTTCCCTGAAAATCCTCAAGCCACATGTTGCTCTTTGGATGTATCAACTTTCCTTTCTTCTACATTCCATCTACTACTCTTGGAAATTTCAATCCCTAATTAGGTTGATTAGTCAAGAATTTCATTGATGTTCATTTTATAACCACACTATAATTTTGTTAAAACATTCTTGCATTGCCCGGCCAGCATGGCTCAGTGGTTGAGCATTGATCTATGAAACAGGAGGTCACAGTTTGATTCCCATTCAGCGCACATGCCAGGGTTGCAGGCTCAATCCCCATTGCGGGGTGTGCATGAGGCAGCTGATTGATGATTCTCTCTCATCACTGATATTTCTATCTCTCCTTCTCCCTTCCTCTCTGAAATCAATAAAAATAAAAAATAAACCAGAAAAACAAAAATTCTTGCACAATATAAGTTCCCCCTGGGTCCTATAGTGGCTTGGGGGAAGACCCAGGAATGAAGAGATTCTGAGTGAGGATAACAACAGAATTTTTCCAGTAAGTTGAAAGACTTATGCATGAGGAGCTTCAAAAAATATTGGTGGTTACCCAAGTGGTATTAGAAAAAATCTGCATTCTCCAAAGTTCTCTGATCTTTAGGTGGTGGACTGTTAAGGTTGGGCAGTTGTTACATTGCCAATTGGTGTTGAAACCAGGTTTCCGTTAGTCTTCAACAGCTTTAGATTAGGGCTCAAAGAATTGGTGTCCTTAAAGATCACAGAGTGACCTTAATGAAACCCAATTTTATTTTACCAGAGAGTAAACTATATTCTAAAATAATTAGGCACTATAATTTTTTAAATATATTTTTAATGATTTCAGAGAGGAAGGGAGAGGGAAAGAGAAATAGAAACATCAATGATGAGAGAGAATCATTGATCAGTTGCTGCATGCATGCCCCACACTAGGGATTAAGCCCACAACTTTGGCATAAGCCCTGACTGGGAATTGAACTGTGACCTCCTGGTTCATAAATCGACGCCCAACCATGAAGCCACACCAGCCAGGCTAGTCACTATAATTTTTTATAATCCTTCACTTTTGTATATTTTTCTGAATTTATAAATCTCAGTACACACTTGATCTCATTTACTCCTCCTATGACACTGGGCTTTGTCAACCTCACTTTGCAGATATGGAAACCCAGGACCATGGAGACTAAAGCAACTTCTCCAGGTCTTCTTCTCATCAAGTACTTTGTCCACTAAACCACAACTACCATGTGACCAAGGTCCTACATAGTTGGTGTAAACCTCAAGGATGAATTCCAAAAACCCTTTATACAGGGACTGAGAAGTTCTGGGTATTTTTTTACAACCGGCTGTATGTTACTTAGTCAAGATATTCCTACTATGATGCTTACACATCCTCTGCCTCCTTGTTTTACTTAGAATCTACTCACCCCTTTGCTCTCAGCAGGGGTGTTGGAGGCTCTCAGAAGCTTTCTCTGACTTCCCTGATACCACCCTAATTTACACTCCCCTAGTATTATGAATGTCTCTTCCGAGGGATTATATGAATAATGTTTATATCCTCTTGGAAGTCCCTGTATATTCATTGAGCAAGGGAAATGTGTTTTTACTCATTTTTTTCATCCTTGTGCCCAGAAGTTTCTAGCTTATAGTAAATGTTCAATATATATTCGTTGAATGAATAATTAAGTCTACTTGAATAAGTTGGTTTACTTGGGAGAAGAAGCAATGATTTTATAATCCAGTGCTGGAAATGTCTTTAAAGACTTTTTCCCTACTAAGCACATTTTCTTATTGTGAATCAAACCATGAATCCAATTCCCCTGGTACTTACACTATTCCATGGAACTAAATGGAGCTACATAAAATTAGTTAAGTCAAGCAGAGGAATATTTAAGAAGTTTTTGTTTGAGCACATAAAACTAGTTTCATCCAGATTGAGTTAATGAATCTATCAAAGATGTCAAGTTTGTTTTTTTGTGTTTCGTTTTTTTCCCCAAGAATGTCAGCCAAAGAAAGAATCTCATACCAGGTGGATCAAATTCATTTCCAAGTATACATTTCAGCTCAAGCTAAGGGTAACTGTATCTCAGCTGACCCAAAACATAAATGTCAACTTGTGAGGCATTTGTATGACATGCCTCAACTTTTCTCATGAGGATGCTAAATTATGAACTCAAGATCTGATTTTTCCATTGTGTCTTTGATGCTAACACGGTACAGAAATACACCCGCATATTTGCAGGAAATCTGTCAGAGTAGGTCAAGCGGTGAGAGTGAATTTTTTATCTTGGTTCATGCTTTTGATAATGCTAAGTGACCATTCAAGGAAAGCTGGTTCTATTCCCACTATACAGATGGCGTAAATGAGGCAGCACACATTGATGAATTAGATGAGCCAGAAAAATGCCTTTTGTGAAATTACTTTCTTGCATTGACCTGTGATAGGATTTTCTGTGAAATTTTGTCTCATAAAAAGGTGAATTTGTAGTGACAGAGTCTATCTGGAATCAGTGGAGAGTTGAAAGAAACTGCATAGAGATGGCTGCCTGAAACCCCCTATTGTTCTAATACAGACAGCCTCACAGGATGGGGAGAACTGGGGATTGGGAAACCTGGATTCAGTTCTGGTTTTCAGCAACTTCCTTCATGAGCATTGGGAAAGTACTTTACTACTATGAGTCTCAGTTTTCACATCTGTAAAACAAGGAGAATAAATTCTGGTGATTCCAAGAGTGGGTTTGCAGCTTGGGTTGTATCAGAATGACCAGGGACTGGTTAAATTGCAGGTTCCTGGCTCTCCTCCAGGACTTAACAAATAAAACTTTTGGGAGAGGAGTCAGAACCTGGGAATCCAAATTTTTAATAGCTCCATAGATGATTCTTGTAAATTAATGAAATACAGATGTAATACTTCCAACCATGAATTGTAAGCTTTGGCTCCCATATTTAACAACCCAATCCAATCTATGTCCCCAGGGCAGTGATGAGGCTGCTGGAGGTATCTCTGGGTTTGATACAACACAACTGTTCATCAGAAAGTACTGCCTGGATTTTCTCAGCAATGTGCGATTTGAAAGAGGCTGAGATATACATTATTAATCTCTTCAAGTTCCATAAATGCCACAAAATAGTGATGGGACATAATTCTTCCAACAAGGGAGCCTCATGAAAATGACCACCATAAGCAACTTGCAGCTTAAGAGTTATCTCTTTCAGTGGAGCAGCTGGAGGAAAGAGAGACCAGAGGCATTGCTGTTGTCCAGGCAACAGGGAATGAGCGCCAGACATGGGGAGTAACCTATTCATAAACTGATCCAGGTGCTATTAAACTGAAACCATCCCATTTAGAATGAATGATGGTACTTCACAAGCACCATTTTTATACACTTTTATACTACTGGGTTTCTTATTTATACATTTAAGAACATTTGTGTTCTCTCAATATACTTCAATTTGGTGTGTGTCTGTGCATGCTTTTAAGCAGTTTTTGTGGTGTTTTGGGAACTGATAGGGATTCTAAAGGGAATTTATAACTAGAAAAGTGACACTTTGATGACTTGCATTTCTTCCATTTAAACATCAGATTCATATCAATAAGATAAGCAATAACAAGCATTGGAGAGGCTATGGAAAAAGGGAGCCCTTATCCACTACTGGTGGGGATGTAGACTGGTATAACCAATATGGAAAGTAGTCTGGCAATTCTTCAAAAAATTAAGTATAGAGCTGCCCTGCTGGCATGGCTCAGAGGTTGAGCGTTGACCTATGAACTAGGAGGTTATGGTTCCATTCCTAGTCAGGCCACATGACTGGGTTGCAGGCATCCCCAGTGTGGGGTGTGAAGAAGGCAGCCAATCAAAGATATTTCCCATTGATATTTCTAACTCTCTCTCCTTCTCTGAAATCAATTTAAAATAAAAGAATAGAACTACCATACAATCCAGCATTCCCTCTCCTGGGTATATATCCGAAAAACTCGAAATCACGTATTTGCCAAGATATATGCACCCCCATGGTCACTGCAGTATTATTCACATTGGCCAAGACATGGAAAAAACCAAAGTGCCCTGTGACAGAGGACTGGATAAAGAAGATGTAGTACATATACACAATGGAATACTACTCAGCCATAAGAAAGGATGAAATAGTGCAATTTGCAGCAACATAGATGGACCTTGGGAACATTATGCTAAGTGAAATAAATCAGTCAGAAAAAGCTAAGAACTATATGATTTCATTCATATGTGGGATACAAAACTGAAACTCATGAACACAAACAGCAGTGAGGTGGTTGCCAGAAGAAAGGGGGTGAAGAGAGAAAGGAGTCCTAATATATGATGACAGGAGAAGAGTTGACTTTGGGTGGTGGGTACATGGTGCAATAAACAGATCTTGTAGCATAGAAACCCACACCTGAAACCTGTATGTTCATGTTAACTGATGTTTCCCTAGTAAGTTTAATAAATAAAAAATAAACATTCAATGCTAAAAAAAATAACATCAGATTTGTAGTTAAGACATACTTTTCAGTAGACTGTGTATAATTAACTTTGTTTCCTCTAACAAGCTTTAAATTTTGAAACAAGATAATTTTATTTAGTTAAGACCTTTAGGCACAACATTTTCAAAAAAAATTGAAGTGCTAGTTTGCAGTTTAAAGTTTTTAGAGTTGCAAAGGTATACGTGTTATATATTGAGGTTAGAACTTTAAGAAGCCAGTTAAGGTTGGGATAGTTAGCTCATTTTGGCTCTTTTCCTCTTTATACTGGTAATTGGTAGCTTAGTCTGATACAAAAGAATAGTTTTATGAGTTTATACTAATTTGCATATTTTTATCTTGATTTATCTTCTCAAAAATCCTGTTTTTAAATTTTGTGGGTTGTGGAAATCTCTGTAAGATGTCTTTAGTTAACCTACTTGGCTGTCAAGATGCCAGTTCATGAACTTATGACAATTGATACTTATGATTAGACTCATTTTAAGCAGTAGGATCCTTGCCTAAAGGTGTTCCAAAGGGTAGTTTTTTGGATGGTATTGATCACTTTGTTAGAATGTGAATCACAGAACCTCCAGCTTTACTCTTTGGTTCTACAGGAGGCATTAACTGAGGTATCATCGTGAGCTCATGGCTATCCTCAATGTTTTCAGAAAAGATCTATGAGTTGCTTGGAAACACAAAGCCGAGAGCAGGATTGATTTGAAATTCTCTAGTTGAAATATGTGGTATATGAAAGCTCACCTCGCAGGTCATGAGCATTAAGATCGCCAACACTGTGACCTCTCTGTGGGGAAGAGGGCTGCTTCGGGAGGAAGCTTACAAATGAGCAGCATGGGCCCCACATGCTGCTAAAATCAAACAGGGCCTTTCCACTGTGTTGTATGCCTTACTACACAAGGCAAAGCCAGCAGGCTGAGTTACTCATCCTTTTCACCAAGCACAAAGAGAACCAGTTCTCACCACTTTTGTTCAGCAAGAAAAATTTCACCACAAGGCAGCTCATTTTTTTTTTCAAGAGGAAGTAAAATGTTATATAAATTTAAAAAGTCTAAATAGTAAAGTTTTATGCATTTGAATGAAGGATTTCTATTAAAACATGTTCTTGCTTTCATCTTCCAGTGCCCCAGTATGGGATAAATAATATGGACTTGGGCATCAAATAGATCTCAGTTTTAGTTTCTAACCCTCCAATTACTAGCTTTTGACTTCTTACATTACTTATGCTCGGGCCTCCATTTACTTCATTTATGTAATAGAGATAATGACAATACTTCACAGAACTCTTGTGGATTAAATGAAGAAGTTACTATGTTTAGGTTGTATAAGCCTGTGAGTAGCCCCACCAAAAAACAAAACAAAACAAAACAAAACAAACAAATCCCCAAATTGTCTCAAACAGTTGTGTATATGTGTGCATGTGCACGTGTTTATACACCTGAACTTTTTGTAGTAGGATACATATGGGCTAGGAAGGTAGTGCTCCAGGCTGTCCCTACCTTTTTCTGGTCAGGTGATTTTTAGCCAGAATCTCCTCTCTCTCTCTCTCTCTCTCTCTCTCTCTCTCTCTCTCTCTCCCTCTCTCTCCCTCCCCCCCTCTCTCTCTCCTCAGTTTCCTTATCATTAAAATGGGCACAATCCCTCCTGCCCCACATGGATATTATGATGACTCATTGAGATAATCTATGTGATGCTCCTGAAACAGGAAAATTCTAGAGTGCCAGTTTCTTTCACCTTTTACCTTATTGCCTTTGAATATAGAGAGGAGAGAGAATGGAATATTAAAATATTTCATGCTTGCAAAATTATTTCTTGATTATACCAATGATGCTTATATTGAATATCTCCTGAATACTCTTATCTGAATAGTTTAAAACACTTATATGTATTATCTCATGTAATCTTCTCTGCAGCCCTTTCTGAAAGATACTGTTATTTTCCCTATTTTATTGATAGCAAAGCTCAGAGATTAGGTTACTCACTTAAGTTCAAACATGGGTCTCCCAGGTTCCAAAACCATTGTGTTCAATCATTCACCTTCTACTTCCCTAGACAAGGTTATTTGTCCTTTAATCATGAGTGTCCTTGGTTGCTTTTGTTTGTTTGCTTTTTGTTTTTACCAGTCTTTGGATTTAGATCAAGGGGAATACTACATTACAAAACACAGACAGGCAAAATCTAAGCTGTGCTTAGACATGCTCTAGTCAAGAAGGTATCATTTTTTCAGCCTGAGTTTTTGATTGTTCATAAGAACATAATGGAGCCCTAACTGGTTTGGCTCAGTGGATAGAGCAGCAGCCTGTGGACTGAAGGGTCCTAGTTTTGATTCCAGTCAAGGGCATATACCTTGGTTGTGGGCACATCCCCAGTAGGGGGTGAACAGGAGGCAGCTGATTGATGTTTCTCTCATCGCTGTTTCTAACTCTCTATTCCTCTCCCTTCCTCTCTGTAGAGAAATCAATAAAAATATATTTTTTAAAAAAGAACATAATGGAGATGCACTTTCTCATTTGCTTTTCAGCAAAGGTATATGGTTTGAAGAAGCCTTGCCTTTAAATGATTGGATGGCTTGTGTAATTAATAAGAATGCTGTCCTTAAAGGAGAATAGAATATCTTGCAAAGAGCACTCAATTAGAGTTTTAAATTAGAATGTAATTATGTATTTTTAGTTTCTTTTATTTGTAGAAAAAAAGAGAGGGAGAGCTTTTAATCTTTTAGGTTGCCTCATTTTTGTATAAAGACACTTTTAGGAAATATTTAAATTTAAGTAGCTATTCTGCATTCTGCCTAATTTTGGACCTTGTCCAATCTCTGAAGGACTTGAAGCAGATAAGTTTGCTTATACCTAGTTTTTTTAAATAACTGCATTTTGTAATTCAAAACAGGGATAAGCTGTTGATATGGATTATTGCACTCAGTATAATGAAACTGTCAATATGCTTAGAGATGCTCAGTGTGTAATCAGGCATGTAGGGAAATAGCCCATTCAACCTCTGAAACAAAGGATTTGCCTTTCACACCAGACTGTACAAAAGCAACCATGTCCTTTATTTAGGAAATAAGTTGGAATATGGATAGCTGTCTTAACATGGAATGAGGTGTATCCTTTGTTCCCAAACACTCTCCTCTATAGAGAAGAACTACAAGACAATAGGGTTATCTGTTAATCTACTTGTTTGAAAGTTCTCCATTTATCTACCACCCGAAAGGGCATGAAAACAATTACCTGGGTTTGGAATCTTGTGAACAATGATATAAGTCTTAGCAAATTTCAACAATTCGGTGTGAAGAGGAGATGGATTTGTTTAATTTGAAACAATTTTCTCCTTTTTGGAAGTCTCTATTCTCTATCCATGATGTGGATTCCTTGTTCTATTCTATCATTGGATCTTAGATGCTTTCTGATAGGGGCACTAGTAAAAATGATCATTGGGTTCTGCAATGTACTTGGTATTATTGCAAATACTTTACATTCTATATTTCATCTAACACTCTCAGTATTATGAGGGTAAGTCTTGTTTTTCCATTCTTTGGATTATTAAAGAAGTAAAGTGACTTTTAGACCCCATAGCTGTTAACATGGTAGGAGCAGGATTTACCTACCTGTACTCATAACCTAGGATTACTTTAAATCATAAGGGTGTATTAACTCATTGAGGCAGAGGTAGAGCCTGGCATACTCAGCCAGTGTTCCTTGCATCAGGCTGGTTGTCCATCTCTAGATGTGCTGTTGTAAAGCTATTCATGCCAACATTCATTTGGTTGAATAAGTTTCCTAGGATCCTAGAAATTCAGAATTTGAAAAAAATGGTAGAAGTCACTGAGGACCCCATTCCCGAGATGTTATTTATGAGAAACTGAGGACCAGGGAGGCAAACACAAACGTGATACCATCACCAATAACCTACATTGTCCAGGTTTGGTCACAGGGTTAGTAGCAGAACTGGAATTAATACTTGCTCATTTCTGCTGAGTTTTAATCACTCTGCCACTATACTGCATGATATATTTATATCTTGACTTGTATTTAGAACACATTACAGAAATTTTTAGATAAGGGAGGATAATTTACAATTTGATTTTTTTTCCCTTTACAAACTGAGAAAATATACCTGAAAACACAAATAACTGGAATGCTATTTAGAGACATCTGAAACCATAGTAGGAGCTTGAAAGTAACAGAATAAACAAGTCACTGAATGGAGGAGCTGAAAATGGAATTAAAAAGTATATTCTTCTAGCCCTAGCCAGTTTTGCTCAGTGGATAGAGCATAGGCCTGCAGACTGAAGGGTCCCAGGTTTGATTCCAGTCAAGGGCACATGCCTGGGTTGCGGGCTTAATCCCCAATAAGGGGTATGCAGGAGCCAGCCAATCAAGATTCTCATCATTGATATTTCTCTCTCTCTCTCTCTCCCTCTCCTTTCCTCTCTGAAATCAATAAAAAATTATACTTTTCTATGTTTTCCAAAGAATGGCACACATAATGCTTGGGTAGTGGGATGATTAGGGATACATGTGATGGTTTTTGATGACATAAACATTGAAAATTTATTTCAATGATGTTAGCCTATATACGCATATGTGTTTGTATCTATGTATATTTTTGTGTACATATTTTTTGAGCTTTTACCATGTGTCAGGTACTGTCCTGGGATTATATAAAAGAACAGAAAAGTCAAGTTTCCTGCCCTCATGAAGCTGACACTGGCCCATGAGGATCATCCATACAACATGAGGGCTATTTTAAATCTTCAGGTCTTAACCACACTGGCCATTGTCACTGTTGCCTTAATTATGAAAGCCAGGTTCTCGCCACAGGCACGCTGAGTACAGATCTTGGCTGGGAAGAGAGGAAAGTCTTTTAGAATAGCTCAGGTTCTCTCACAATAGATGGGCCTCATTAGCCATTCTCAGCTTCATAGGTTATGCAGTCGTGGATGGCATCATTTTGTCCAGTGAAGAATTGCCCAGGAGATTGTGTTGACATCTGAGATTTATTTTTAATCCTCTTTTTCAGATTTTATAATGAGCATTGCAACAAAGGCCACCAAAGAATCATTACATATCTTATGAAATCTTAATAATACAAAAATTAGAAACGTTTTTCATGCATATGTTCAATTTGTTCAGAATCCGCAGATTTCACTCTGCTGATGAGCACACAGCACCCTGCAGGGGACACAGCCTTTAAGAGGTCATGATTCCTCAATTGCTGGGCATATTTTGTTATGAATATTGTGTTTTTTAATGAGCTGTTATGGTCAGATTTCACTGTTTAGACAAAGAAGCTATAGAATGCACATATCTTGTGTATGAGAGTTTTTTTTTTCACTTATTCATTAAATGTTTAATGATTGCCTACCTCAATCATAGCATTAAATATAAAGAAGGTAAAAGAATAAGGCTTTAGAAATGAGGCAACATTTTCAGCAGATATATTATAGGGATCTATCTGGAAAAGCAAATGACTTCCCCAAAAAGCAAGAAGCCAGGGAAGTAGGCAAAGCATGAATGTGGGAAGTAGGGTTAGATGCATGTCTTATTCTTTTGCTGGCTCCATCACTTAATTGGTATGTGATCCTGGGTTCTATATTCTCAATATGTCCTTTCAAAATCCATATGTTGAAACTTATTCCCCAGAGTAATAATACATGGAGGTGGGGCTTTTGGGAGGTGATTAGGTCACAAAGATAGAGCCCTCATGAATGAGTTTAGTCATCTTGTAAAAGAAAATCAGAGAACACCTTTGCCTCTTTTGTCATTTGAAGACACAGTAAAGAGATGGCTATCATTGAACCAGGAAGCAGGACCTCACCAGACATTGAATCTGATGGTGCCTTCATCTTTTCCCAGCCTCCAGACTGTGAAAATTAAATTTGTGTTATGAGCCACCCAGTCTATGGCATTTTGTTATGGCAGCCTGAACAGATTTAAGACACTAGGCAAGGTGTCCAATCTTTCTGAGTCTGATTCCTCATCTGGAAAATAAGATTAAAACCACATATTTTTGTTGTATTCTTTTGAAGATGAAAGGGTATATTATACACAGAATTACCTACACAGAAGGAGATATCCAATGAAGATTTTGCCCCTTCTATTATTTAGTTGTAAGATCTCAAACAACTCAATTATCCCCCAAAAGCAGTTGTTCATGTCAAGACATCTTCTCCATGAAACTGTATAGCCTTGAAATGATATCTCATGCAATATTCTTTCTTTTGACTCCTCACACCCAACCCAGGCTGCTTCTCCATTCTTTTCTCAGATTTTGTTTTCTTGGTGCTCCAAGCTTCCTTTTCACCTTTCATGCCTTCCCTTCCCTTCCCTTCCCTTCCCTTCCCTTCCCTTCCCTTCCCTTCCCTTCCCTTCCCTTCCCTTCCCTTCCCTTCCCTTCCCTTCCCTTCCCTTCCCTTCCCTCTCCTCTCCTCTCCTTCCCTTCCCTTCCCTTCCCTTCCCTTCCCTTCCCTTCCCTTCCCTTCCCTTCCCTTCCCTTCCCTTCCCTTCCCTTCCCTTCCCTTCCCTTTCCTCCTTTCCTTTCCTTTCCTTTCCTTTCCTTTCCTTTCCTTTCCTTTCCCTTTCCCTTTCCCTTTCCCTTTCCCTTTCCCTTTCCCTTTCCCTTTCCCTTTCCCTTTCCCTTTCCCTTTCCCTTTCCCTTTCCCTTTCCCTCCCCTCCCCTCCCCTCCCCTCCCCTCCTCTCCCCTCCTCTCCTGTTCTCTCCTCTCCTCTCCTCTCCTTTCCATACCTTTCTCTTACTCCATTTTTTTTTTTAAAAAAAAACAGTCACCTGAGGATATGTTTGTATTGGTTTTATAGAGAGAAAAGAAGGTGGAGGGAAAAAGAGAGAAAGAGCAAGGACAAGAGAGAGATAAAGAGAAGTGAGAGAGAAACATTGACCAGTTTCCTTCTGCCCAGCAGGGGATCAAACCTGAAACCTAGGAATGTGCCCTGACCTGGAGTCGAAACCTCAACATTTTAGTGTGTGGGGTCACATTCTAACCATTTGTGCCACCTTGCCAGGGTTCTTACTCCATTTCTTCAAGGTTCCATTCCACTCAAGACCTACCATAGAGAGTATTTCTAAACTCCCTATTTTCCTTGCACCAAAATAAAAGTACTCTAGTGTTTTTAATTATGAGGCTTTCCTGAAAGCATGAACTATATGTTATGTTGAATATATTCTAGAATCTCTCAAAATTCTTATTTTGGTTGTGTCAATATTTCATTGCAATAACCAATCTTGTTATCTCTGTCCTGCTACTCCCATCTTTCTCCAACCTGTCAGGCTTTTGCCTCAGGGGTATCTTTTGTAAAACTTACCTATAATCCTGGTCTACCACTCACCATAACCACCTCTTCCCAACCCCTGCACTGCTGCAAGCATTCAGGATTTGTTTCCTAAAATTAAAGTCACTGTGTGTATATATTAAGATAAAGTGAGAAAGGAAATGCCAAGTGCAATTGAGAGTGAATGAGAAGGAAAAGTTGAACTTCACCATCTAATGTCAGCCACTGGCCATGTGTGGCTATGAAACATGTGAAATGTGGCTAGTCTGAATTGAAATAGATTGTAAGTATAAAATACACACTAGATTCCAGAGCTGATATGAAAAAGAGAAATGTAAGATATCTTAAGCATAATGTTCTATTGCAAGCATGTCAAACTCAAAGGCTAACACAGGACAAATAAACAATGTTTAAGTTTATGTGGGCTGCAAAAAAAAAGCTTTAATTTTCATAAATTCATAGGTTTATTTCGATAAAGACATACTGAATACAAAGGGCTGAAATAAATGAATAATTGTTAACATAAAACAATAGAACATTTTAATTAAAATTAATATTTTTTCTTGAACATTAACTTACCAGACACTGAATAACTGCACAAATTAATGAGCATACCACAAATAAACCTATTTTCTTGTTCTCTGAAATTGAAATATTTTCTGATGCACACACCAAACAAGTCAGTACAAGACTAATGAAGTGGCAATCGACTGCTAAAATATTCGCTGCTGGTATTAGTGGGGAGACATGGTGCGCCTGCACATAAGGTGCATAAGGGAAATTAATACAACACAATTATAGTAATCAGTCATTAGCAAAAGTTGTAGCTCATTATTAATAATTATGTATAACAGGATATTGTAAAAATTAAGTTACAAATTTTTGTTAAAATATTTCTTATGTACCGTTATATTGGCTGGGTCACAAAAAAATTCATTGTGGGCGACATGCAGCCTGCAGGCTGTGAGTTTGACATGTTTGTTCTATTGCATATTGCAAAGAAGATATCTTGGATATATTGCATCAAATAAAATTTTTATTAAAATTAATTTCATGTTTCTTTTAATGTTTTTAATGTGGCTACTAGAAATTTTTAAATTGCACTTGTGGTTTTTGTGTGCCTAGTATTATAGTCTGCTGGAAGGTTTTTGTAGAAGATGAGATATAAAAGGTGATAGAAGGCCCTTTTTAATGCTTTGTAGGCAATTGAAAGGGTATTTGCATTTGCTCTCCCTCTCTCTTCCTCTCTGAAATCCATAAAATATATATTTAAAAGATAAAATGTGCCGAAACCGGTTTGGCTCTGGATAGAGCATCGGCCTGCAGACTGAAAGGTCGTAGGTTCGATTCCGGTCAAGGGCATGTACCTTGGTTGCAGGCACATCCCCTGTGGGGAGTGTGCAGGAGGCAGCTGGTTGATGTTTCTCTCTCATCGATGTTTCTAACTCTCTATCTCTCTCCTTTCCTCTCTGTAAAAAAAAAATAAAAAAAAAAATAAAAAATAAAAGATAAAATGTATTCTTTCATGTAGAGATATGTCATTCTTTAAATAGACAAATTACATTACAATGAAGTCTACAGATGTTCTAATTTTAATAAGTAATTTGAAATTCCTATTATTCCAATACCATAGTGTGTCATCAATTATCTCAAAGTGTGCCCCATATTTTAGTAAAATGTTAAATTTTATATTGTTTCATTTCATATATATATGTATATATAAACATATATATATATATATATATATATATATATATATATATATATATATATATATATACTGATTTCAGAGAGGACAGGAGAAGGAAAGAGAGATAGAAGTATCAATGATGAGAAAGAATCATAGAGTGGCTGCCTCCTGCATGCCCCGCACTGGGGACCTAGCCTACAACCAAGGCATGTGTCCTTGACTGGAATTGAACTCACGGCCCTTCAGTCCAATTCACGACCCTTCAGTCCGTAGGCTGACACTCTATGACACTTATTCACTGAGCCAAACCAGGTAAGGCTGCTTTCATTTTTAAATGCTACACAGTGTTCTTAAATGAGCACTTGCAAAATTCAGATAAAAATGACAGGGACTTAGAACTCTAAAATAGTAGGAATCTCTGTGACATAGACTTTCTGAGCATACATTATAAAGACATTTCCAGGCACTCTTGACCTTGTCTTTTAGAAAATATGCTTCTTATATGTCTACTTACTGCTACGTTTTGACTCATCACCTCTGAGGTTTCTGAGTTTCTTTCTCACTTCAAACCTGATCAATACGTCCATTTCTTAACATAAAATTCCACAAAGGGATAGGAAGTAGAGACTGAGTAACCAAAAGCAGAATAATATTATCTTACTGCAGAATACCCAGGATCTGATGTGGAAAATTAGGTTTTTATTCTGGATGTGAAAGCAGTTTGTTTTTATTTTTCTTTATTCATCTAGTTATAGAATGAATGAAATGTGAGGAGCTAAGAATCTTGGCTCTAAAGCTGTAATACCTGAGTTCAAATTCTGGTTCTTCTATTCAATAGTCATGTGATTTGAGAAAATTTTTAATCTTCTCTATGCTTCACAATTCTCATGTGTACAATGGTGGTAATATTAGTTCCTACATACAGGGTTGTTGAAAAGATTAAATGAATTAATACTTGATAAACACTAATAATGCCTAGATAAACATTATAGACTAGAGGCCCAGTGCACAAAAATTTGTGCACTCGGCGGGGAGGAGGGGTCCCTCAGCCAGGCCTGTGCCCTCTCGCAGTCTGGGACCCCTCGGGAGATAACGAGCTTCTGGCTTAGGCCTGCTCCACGGTGGCAGAGGGCAGGCCCAATCCCTAGGGGCAGCCCCTGCTCAGGCTCAGAGCAGGGCCGATTGGGGAGTTGGGGGGCCACCCCCTGTCATGCACAGAGCAGAGTGGATCAGGAGGTTGCGATGCCACCCTCAGTCATGCTCAGGGTAGGGTCGATTGGGGGGTTGGGGCACTGCTCCCTGTCACACTCAAGGCAAGGTCGATGGGGAGCTTGCGGCACCACCCCGTCACCCACAGAGCAGGGCCAATCAGGGGGTTGGGGCACTGCCCCCTGTCACTCACAGAGCAGGGCCCATCAGGGGGGTTGGGGCTCTGTATCCTGTCACGCACAGAGCAGGGCCAATCAGGGTGTTGGGGCGCTATCCCCTGTCACGCACAGAGCAGGGCCCATCAGGGGGTTGGGGCGCCGCCCTCTATCACCCACAGAGAAGGGCCCATGGGGAGGTTATGGCTCTACCCCATCACACACAGAGCAGGGCCCGTGGGGGGTGGGAGTTGGGGCGCCGCACCCTGTCACAGAGCCGCAGGGCGATCAGGATGTTGGGGAGCTCCCCCCTATCAGGCACAGAGCAGTGCTGATCAGGGGGTTGGGGCGCCTTCCCCTGTCACACACAGAGCAGGGCGGATAGGGAGGTTGTGGCCCCGCCCCCTGTCACACACAGAGCCGCAGGGCCATCAGGGTGTTTGGGGCTGCCCCCTTTCAGGCTGATCCCGGTGCCAGGAGGGCTCACGGCTCCGCTGATCCCGGTGCTGGAAGGCATATTACCCTTTTACTATATAGGGTAGAGGCCTGGTGCATGGGTGGGGGCTGGCTGGTTTGCCCTGAAGGGTGTCCTGGATCAGGGTGGGGGTCCCCACTGGGGTGCCTGGCCAGCCTGGATGAGGGGATGATGGCTGTTTGCAGCTGGTCACACACCCCTCAGGGTGGGGGTCCCCACTGGGGTGCCTGGCCAGTCTGGGTGAGGGGCTGAGGGCTGTTTTCAGGCTCGTAGGTGACTGAAGCTCCCAACCGCTCCTTTTTTTCTTTTTTTTTCTCTTTTATTCTGGGCCAGCTTTAGCTTTGAAGCTTGGCTCCAGCTCTTAGGCCTCTGCTGCTGAAACCAGGTTTCTGGCCTTTGTTTACAATGTTGCGATCCTGCTGGCTGAAGCCCCGCGGACTAAAGCAGGTTTCTGGGGTTTTGTTTAGCTTCTATATTTGTTACATAGTTGCTTAGAGTTGCAGCTCAGAGGCCTGCTGCAGCAGGCGGGGAATGTTGGAGTCCTCCGTCACTGAAGCAAGCAAACCTCATGTTAGTTTCAAGCTGCCTGGCTGCCGGCCCCCATTTTGGCTGGCAGTTCATTTGCATATCGCCCTGATTAGCCAATGGGAAGGGTAGCGGTTGTACGCCAATTACCATGTTTCTCTTTTATTAGATAGGATGTTAACTACTTTTTTTCTATCTATCATCTATCTATCTACCTATCTAATAATCTATCATCTATCTAATCATCTGTCTATTATCTATCTATCTATCTATCTATCTATCTATCTGTATTGCTAATCTCTCTATCTTTCTTTATACTGTGAAAGTGCTAACAGCAAGAAGAATTTATTCCTATTTTGTACCAAGAAACCTAGAGAGTAAGCCCCCATCCTTCTGGATTCCAGAAAACCAAGGGTACCTTTCAGCCTTCTATTTTGCAGTTTTCCCTACTGCCTGGACTCAACAGGTTATTAGTAATACATACATCTATAAGAGTTAAAATTAGCCTGTACAGTTTTTCTCAGTGGTTCATTATTGACCTATGAACTAGCAGGTCACCAGTTCAACTCCTGGTCATGGCACAAGCCCTGCTACAAGCTTGATTCCCAGTAGGGGGTGTGGAGGAGGCAGCCTATAGATGTTTCTCTTTCATCATTGATGTTTCTATCTCTCTCTCCCTCTCCCTTACTATCTCTGAAATCAATAAAAATATATTTTAAAAATGTTAAAATCAAAGGCATCCTTTACCAATAGTCCTTTCAAAGCTTTTATGACCCCATCTTCTGCTGCTTTGTGCTATATATCACATAGACATTCTGTCTGGAAGCTTTTGTGTCCTTCAGGGACAATGAGAAACTAACTTAATAGCTCAAGATGAAGTAACAAATATCAAATCCACCCTCCAGTCTGAAACAACAGCAACAAAAAAAGATATAATATGTAAAAACAATGCTTTGTGGGACACTGGACATCAGACAGTGAAGTTCAGTAGCCCCTGAGAAACAGGAAACAGTAAGTCCTATGAATGCTTCATCTTAATGTTGGGAGTTTCCAGTCTATAGTGTAGGAAACGGGGGTCCAGACAGAGCCTGGTATACTCCCTGAGCTGAGAACATGGATCCTGGAGAGGAGATATCTGCATAGAAAGAGAACTCCAGAAAGCTATAGTTGGTTGTTCTCTGGTATTTCACTGAATACTGATGAGTACATGAATGTAAGTAAGTTGCCTGCATCAGGGATAAGGGGACTAGAGGTAATAGTATTCAGCAGTCAAACAAGGCTGGGACTAATGTCTGTCCCCACCAGTCATGCTAGAAAACCCCAAGATCCATAGGTATTGGGTAGAGCTCTTAGGGAGCTCTTCCCTCAGCAGTGAGGAAAATTAGTCCTACTGTGTTTTGTTCTGATCCCATATGTGAAATCTTAAGTGCATGAACCAAAAAGTTCAAACTTTTGGCAAATAACTTAGTCGCACTCTGGAGCAAAGCTTGAGGATATTTATAGTATTTAGAATATATATAATACAAATCATTTAAGTTCAATATAATAATGTTCACACTATTTGGCATCCAATCAAAAAATACTGCTCATAAAAGAAACAGGAATATCAATCAATCAAAACAAACCTAGTATTAACACAGATGTTAGAATTAGCATACAAGAACATAAAAATTTATTACATCTGTCTCTCATATATTCATAAAGTTAATATATTAAAAATAAATAAAAAATCCAAATAAAACTTTTACAGTTGAAAACTATAATGTCTGAGGTGAAAAATATGCTGAACAGTATTAATGGCAGATGAGAAACTCTAAAGGAAAGATCAATGAAGTTGAAGTCATAACAATAGAAACTGTACAAAATGAAACAAAAAAGAGGAACAAAAGAGAAAAACAGAAAGAACAATAGTGTGCTATGAGGCAACTTTCAGTGGCTTAATATCCTATATAATAAAAGCCTAGGTGGTGTGATGTGACATCATCACAATATGGTCACCGCAACATCATCACTAGATGGCCACCACAAGCTGGCCGCCACAAGATGGTCACCACAAGATGGCCGGCAGGGGAGGGCAGTTGTGGGCGATCAGGCTGGCAGGGGAGGACAATTGGGGGTGAACAGGCCAGCAGGGTAGGGCATTTGGGGGAGATCAGGTCAGCAGGGTAGGGCATTTGGGGGAGATCAGGCCAGCAGAGGAGGGCAGTTGGGGCAACAAGGCCTGCAGGGGAGAGCAGTTGGATGCAACCAGGGCAGCAGGGCAGGGAAGTTGAAGGTAAGATCAGGCCAGCAGGGGAGGGCAGTTGGAGGCAACTAGGCCAGCAGGGGAGCAGTTAGGCGTCAATCAGGCCAGCAGGGGAGCGATTAGGAGCCAGCAGTCCCGGATTGTGAGAGGGATGTCTGACTGCCGGTTTTGGGCCTAAACCAGCAGTCAGACATCCCCCAAGGGGTCCCAGATTGGAGAAAGTGCAGGCTGGGCTGAAAGACACCCCTCCCACATGCACACATTTTGTGCATTGGGCCTCTAGTGTGTTTGTGTGTGTGTGTGTGTGTGTGTGTGTGTGTGTGTGTATAGAATTGGAGTCCTGATGAGTGAGGGGGGAGAAAATACATCTGAAGAATGGTTGAAAAAGTTCCAAATTTAGCAAAATATAATAAAAAATATAAACCCACAGATCTAAGAAGCTCAATGAATAGCAAGCACAGGAAATAAGGAAAGCTACATCAAGACACATAAAAATCACATTGCTCAACACCAATGATGAAATGAAAAATCCTTTAAGTAGTCAGAAGAAAAGAGACACACTACACACAGGAATGAACATAAGGATTACAAAAGATTTCTCATCAGAAACAGTGTAAAGGACAAGATAGTAGAGCAACATCATTAAAGTACTCACATTAAAGTAAACCCTCTCAATTTAGAATTCTAGACTGAGTGAAAATATTTTAAAAAATAGTTAAAATATATTTTTCATATATAAAAGATTGACTTTTTTTATTACCAGCAGATTTGTAGTGTAAGAAATGTTAAAAGAAGTCCTGCGAGCAGAAATAAAATTTTACCAAATAGAAATAACGATCTATGCCAAGAAATGGAAAGCACCAAAGATAATAAATGCATAAGAAAAATATAATAGAAGTTTCATATTATTTAAATATATTTAAAGATAATTAACTATTTAAACAAATAATAATGTAATGTCAGTTTTATAACATCTGTGAAAATAAAATACATGACAACAATAGCACCAAGATTGCCAGGGAAAAATGAAATTATGTTATAGTAAAGCTTTTATACAAGATGTGAAGTGGTATAATATACACTTGAAGATAGACCGTGACAAGTTAAAATATACTGTAAATTTTAAAGCAGCCTCTAAGTTAAAGTTATAGCTAATAAGCTGACAAAAGGGCTAAAACAGAATCATAATGAAAAGTGTACTAATTATATTCTTTGCTTTAAATAAGTGACATAGGATTGCACATTAGACAGATGGAAATCATCCCTTTAAGAACAGAAGAGTTAATTCTGAAGAAAGAATAGAAAACCATTTGGAAGAACTCAATCTTACACTGATCTCAGGGCATGTCAATCATCTTTGTACTGCAAATAACCTGTAAAGAAGTCGCTTATCTGAGGACTGTTATAAGGATTAGTTGGAACTTCAAACTTCAGCAGAAAGTGGAAGACCTGAATCAGGAAGCAACCCACATCCTTCAGTGCATTTGGCAAACTGCAAACTTAAGCAGGTGGGGGGTGGGGAGGAGGTGCTCATTTCCAATATGCAGCACTTATATGTAGGCCCACTTAGCCTGCAAGAAATTCAATCTTAATAAGTTGCTTGTGCCACTAAAACAAATTATAACATTTATATAATAAAAGCCCAGCGACCATACTGGCATAATGACCAGAATGACTGCTCTACTAGTAGCTATAAGATGCATTGACCACCTCTCAGTCCCCTGGCCTGCAGGCTCTGATCGCCAGATGGTGAATGGGGAACCATGGGGAACTGGGGTGGGTGACGGTGAGGCAGGACTGGGGACTGGCGAGCAGGTGGAAGATGGCCCTGATCACAGGCTAGGCCTAGAGACCCTACCCGTACACAATTTCATGTACTGGTCCTCTGGTAACATTTATAAAAATGGTACAATCCTAAAAACAAAGAATGGATGCTGTCTACCTGCCTATTGAAACCTATTCTCGGAAGATGAAACAGAGATGGAAGAATCTGTAATAATAAAAGTGTAATATGCTAATTAGACTGGACATCCTTCTGGACGTCCTCTGGACAAAGCTAGGACTGCGAGGGAAGCCTGGGTCCCAGGTGCCAGAGGGAAGCCGGTGCCAGCAGCAGGGGAAGGAAAGTCTACTCTTGCACTAGTATTACAAAAGAAACAGAGTAGATTGCCATCAGCTTAGAGATCTGCACTGAGATCACTGTGGATTGGAGAGGAAATTTACCTGCTAGACAGAGAACCATGACCAGTGGACACAGTGAGAAGATGACACCAATCAGAAGTGTTAACTATCCTATCTAATAAAAGGGTAATATGCAAATTAACCATCACTCCATCACAAAGATGGAGGTGCCCATAGCCACACGATGGCAGTGCCCAGTCCACTCAGCCCGCCAGAGTACCCCAGTCCTGGGGGGATGGCTGCTGAGAGCGGGCAGCATGAGTGGCCTGGTGGAATGCTTGCTTCATCGTCACAGCAACAAGGCAAGTGTTCCACCCCGGCAGCAGAAAGCCTCTGGGCAGCGGGCACGGAGCAACCCGGAGGGGGTGGGGAGAACACTTGCATCATTGCCCTAGTGACAAGGCAAGCATTCTTTGCCCGGCCACGGATGGGCCTCTGGGCCGTGGAGAACCTCTGGGCAGCAGGCGTGGAGCAGCCAGGCCCTGCAGAAAGCTACTGGTGCACGGATTTGTGCACAGGGCTACTAGTAGGTCTATATATGTAACTAGGGGCCCGGTGCACGAAATTCATGCACTGGGTGTTGGGGGGTGGGGAGTGTCCCTCAGCCCAGCCCGCCCCCTCTCACATACTGGGAGCCCTCAGGCGTTGACCCCCATCACCCTCCAATCGCAGGATCGGCCCCTTGCCCAGGCCTGACGCCTCTGCCGGAGGTGTCAGGCTTGGACAGGGGACCCCCATCTCCCTCCGATCACTGGCTCTGGCCCCCGCCTAGGCCTGAGGCCTCTGGCCCAGGAATCATGCCTGGGCAGGGAACCCCCATCTCCCTCTGATCGCTTGCTCCACCCCCCGCCCAAGCCTGACGCCTCTGACCCAGGCTTCAGGCCTGGGCAAGGGGACCATCATATCTCCCCAATCCCCGGCTCCGCCCCCCGCCCAGGCCTGATGCCTTGGCCAGAGGAGTTGACCCTCATCACCCTCCGATCACCAATCACCGGATCGGCCCCTTGACCAGGCCTGAGGCCTCTGGCAGAGGTGTCAGGCCTGGGCAGGGGACCCCCAGCTCCCCACGGTTGCAGGCTCCACCCCTGCCCAGGCCTAACGCCTCTGGCTGTGGCGTCCGGCTCAGGCAGCGGGGACCCACAGCTGCAGCGGCCCCGCGATCGTGGGCTCCACTTTAGGCCCAGGCAAGGGACCCCTAGCTCCCGGGACTGCCAGCTTCGACCGTGCCCAGCTCCCATCGCTAGCTCCACCCCTACTTCCTGCTACCACTGGCCAGGGCGGAAAAGGCGCCTGATTCTCCGATCATGGCTGGGGGGCAGGGCAAAGGTGGCCCCAGGACCGCCTTTGCCCTGCCCCCCAGCTCTTAGCTCCCCCCTGGGTTTCCGATCACTGTCAGTGGCAGGGGGCTTCTTCCTGCTTTCCCTTTCGCCTCCCTGCATTGTGCCTACATATGCAAATTAACCGCCATCTTGTTGGCAGTTAACTGCCAATCTTAGTCGGCAGTTAACTGCCAATCTTAGTTGTCAGTTAACTGCCAATCATAGTTGGCAGTTAATTTGCATATAGCCCTGATTAGCCAATGAAAAGGGTATCGTCGTACGCCAATTACCATTTTTCTCTTTTATTAGTGTTGATAATTGACAGTCCTGTTTCCTATCCCTATCTGAAAAATACTTGACTGCTAAGTGTTTACTCCCCAGTTAAAACAAGTTAAATGCAAGAGTTTTTTTCCTCTGTAGAACTAGAAGTTTTGCTATTAGAATTAGTGTAAGTAGTGTGAATGGTGGTTAACCATCCAAATTCTAGCATTTGATGGTAAGTATCTCCAGTGTTAGGGTCAGCTTATGCCCCCTTATACTAAGTTAAAGCTCCCAGAAAATAAGATCCACTTAAGCCTGCAGAGTCCTCAGTAAGCCTTTCCACTCCTTTGTTTTTAAATGTAAAAGACAAAATAGCCAGGGATCATCAGGCATTTGAGGAAATAATTCACACAAATATAAAAACATATGAAAAAGGAAATGAGGTAATTTAGGAATAAGGACCTTAACAATGTCAAGTTGATATTTATAAAAACAGGAACATTTTATGCGTGTAAAATAAAGTAAGGATGTTATTATAAGGAGTCATCAGAAAACAGGAAAGAACTCTTGGACAATTAAAATATATTTGCCCAAACTGAAATAAGTCTACAGAAAGATTGGAAGAAAATGTTAAAAACAAACAACTAAAAATCCCAAAATGTAGAATAAAAAGATGAATCAGAAAATATAAGAGATAAAGTGAGATATAAATTGAGGGTCAATTGGATAGTTCCAGAGAAGTGAATGAAGAAAATAAAAGAAACTATCTATGTGCCTGAAAGTGCTTGGCAAATATTTGCAAAAGGGGAAAATCAACAGTATCTTGGCTGTTTATGAACAAGGTGAGGTTGGGCAAGTTGCTTGTTTTATCTTTGTTTCAAAATTATTTTGAATTTATTGTAACTGCCCTTTTAAGTTTAAGGATTGTCATAAAATAAGACATAAGATACTATGAAGTATTATCATTGCTATAGTAATTAGTATTAATTTTTAAAACTCAAGCCACAACAAAATTATGAATTTATATATGCCTGAAACTCTCCTTTTCTTCTCCTACTTTTCCTCTGAGCTCATTTAGAAAGAAATTTGAGGTAACTTTCATTAGTATACAATATATTTCATTTGTGATGATAAATTCACATGGATAATTTTATAATGCTAATTATTACATTTTTTTCAAACTTTAAACAGCTATTTATTGAGGGCAGAATAAAATAATAGCATCTAACTAGTTTTTCCCCAAAGCTTATGTTTTTTTGGAGCTAGGAGGGACTTAGAGATTATAGAATGCATTTCAACATCCCCATTTTAGTGATTAAAATATTAATTGAAGTCCTGATTGATTATATTCACTTTTAATGGCAGAGCCAACTCTCCTAAACACCTGCCAGAGTGTTCTTTCTGATAATTTTTAAATTGTTGAGTGTACTATGCATTTTAAGAGGGAAAAAAAAAACTATCAATTCATAACAAAAACATAGGTATTTCAAGAGAATAAGGTCTCAGAGGGTGAACTAATGTGTACAGAAGGTGTCAAGTACAGAGTAAAAGCAATTAACACAACTGAAATGTATTTTTTAGTTATTTAAATCAGATAAGTGAGGACATATGTTCTTACATGATATCATGAAGCCATTCCATTTTCTAATCTTGTTATAGCATCATCAAAGGGTAGTTTATTTTCCATCTTACTTTTTACTTTTCTTGGTTTAGTAATCCTTTCAAAGGGAAAAAAAAAACGTCTTGCTAAAATTGAAGTGAATACATTAAATGCAGCATAATCAGCTTCTAAATCTACTTAACTGAAGCCCCATCATGCATTTAGTACATTGAATGAATGGCACAAATGGGAAACGTATTATAATGAGGACCGACTGAATTTTGTGAGACTAAAACTTCACTTTCCTGAAATGTTTTTAAGCATCTGATTTTGTAGTCAAGTATAGCTCAATTTGCATTCTTCTTTATTTGCATTTGACCTAGACACCTGCATTACTTTTTGGAGAATTCTACTTTTATGATGCTTTTGAACACTTCACTGCCACCCCACTATGACAAAATGCATTTTGCTTGCTGGGGCTCTTTGAGGGGTGCACAGCATGATTATTTTTTAACCTTTCGCTTGTTTTATTTAAGTTAGAACAAGTTATTTACTTATATTACAAGGGTGTTTTGCTTTTCATAGGCTTAATTTCTCATCCAATTTTTAAAAACTACATGCAGTTTTAGAGATGGCATTTTCTGAAAATAGAATGCAAATGATACTGATATCACCACTTCATGTTAACATAAAGGGCTGTGCTGATATAAGATAACTTTTTTTGTCTTCACTGTTCTGGAGGAAATAAATATCCAAAACTCATATCTCCCAAATAGAACTCATCAGCTTGCCACTTCACTTTGCTGAAAAACATTACATCATTTTAAATGCCTTTATTTTTCCTCTTTTTGTCCAACTTGGAAACCTGGGCATTATCCTTGATTCTTGATTTATCACTGTCCCATTTCCAATAGATGATGAAATTTAGTTGATTCTGCCTTCTTTGCATATTTTCTCTGTCGCTTCTCTATTCCCATAGTCATTGCCTTAATTCAGGCTCCTGTCATCTCTTAGCTGGACCATTTCAAGATCCTTATTACTCTAGTTCCTGCATCTTATTTACCAACTTTTCAATGCAGCAACATTTCCAAAATTCTAATTTAAATATCACAGTGCCTTGATTAAACTGTAAAAGTCAAAACACTCAATTGCTTTTAGGGTCAAAATTAAACACCTTTCATGCTATAGATCGCATTGGCTTCTTCAGTCTCCTATTCCCACATACTCTTCCTCTGGAGCCAGATGGAATTCCTTCTATTGCACTAGGCTTTCACAGACTTCTGAACTTGTACATGGAATGTGCCCAGAATTTCCATTTCCTGTCTGCACGGCTGGTGATGCATGTCAAGAAGATTAATGGGTTTCAGAGTATAGGTGGCAATATAGGGTCTATATTTCAGTCCCCTCACCTATTAACTGTGGGACCTTGGCCAAATTGCTTTATTTCCCCAAGTCAGTTTTCTCATCTGTAAGCAGTATTAGCAATATTGTCTGCCTCATTGGACTCATGTGAGGTTTAGGTGTGTAGTAAGTGAAGTATAGTGTCTCGTTCGTGGTGATCAATGAATACTAGCAATTATCAATGCTAATAATTAGGAATAATTATGTCATCACAATCAAAGAAAATCAAAACTATGAAGTATATCATGGTGCATCTCATATGCTGCCTAAAGCTATACTTGATAGCTATGGCAAAAAGAAAAAAAAAGCAATGCCTTTTCTCTACTGTGCCTTAAATAATCATCTAATCTGTAAGTCAAATCTGTGTAATTATATGTATAACATAATTTTTTA
This sequence comes from Myotis daubentonii, assembly GCF_963259705.1. Taxonomy (NCBI): domain Eukaryota; kingdom Metazoa; phylum Chordata; class Mammalia; order Chiroptera; family Vespertilionidae; genus Myotis; species Myotis daubentonii. The sequence continues at coordinate 23,872,138 of NC_081846.1, forward strand.
TGGATGTTCACAAATAGTGCTAAGAAATTACAATTACCAGGAAAATATTTACTGCTAGATATTACTTACTTGATTAATAAATCATAACCTTTCCGAGGCTTACTCTCTTGGACTGAAGAAGAAAGTCATAGGCAATTTCTTCGTCCCACGAAGATGGGTTTCACAGGGCATCTTCTAAGAGGTGCAGGTGCAGTTGTAGCTTTAGTCTGAAAAACTCCTGCTGCTTCCACACTCTGCCTTTTTCACTCTGGCTCACCTTTTCTGCTATTCTTATTTTGCCTCTGGCTTCAGACTCCAGAGCCTGCCTGTTGGGTAGTGAGAATGACCAAGAGGCACCACTGATTTTACAAATTCTTTAAACCCTCCCCTCCAGGGTTTGCCATAATGTCTCTACTGCTTCCTCCCACTCCTCTTCTTCTGACAACCTGAGAGTCAGCTCATATTTTCACTTTCTTTGTGGTCAGAGCTACCGTTGTTAGTGAAGTGACCCTTTTATCCAAACTCCCAAAACAGCCATCAGCACCTCCTCCTCACTAGGCCAGAGAACAGAAGGCTCCACTACTGTTTGAAAGAGGTAATTATTATAGTTCCCAAAAGCAAACAGCCAAAATATAAGTTGAGCAGGAGGCTGCAATGGGCAACGCGAAGGTCTCTTTCTGCTCTAGGAGTCTTATAATTTAGGTTTAGAGGTATTTTATTTTAAAATCCCCTATTGACAAAAAAAGTAAAAATAAAGGACACAAACATGCTGTCTCTTGTTTATTGCAGGGAGAGCAGGTTTTCTGCAATAGTGAGAAGGAGAATCGAGGCCCTAGCCTTTTAATATGGTCCATGGGAATTTTCCTGGTGGTGGTGCAGCCCTCTTCCCAGTCTCTGCATCCTCTTCTACCCAGAGCTGGCTGCTACCTTGAAGTCCTATCACAAAGAACCATTCATGATTGAAGAGAGGGATAAGATTTCAAGGGGCTCTCACTATATGCATTAGGGCAGTTCCTAGGAGTCCTGGAGTTGCATTTAGTGGTCACAGAAGAGTGGGAAATAGAGAGAAGGAAGAAGACTAAGCTTCCATCAGAGCTATACATATATCACTCATTCATCTGACAAATGTTTACTGAGCCCCTCCATGTGCCAGAACTATGCTGACTCCTGGAGGTACTGGGTGATAGGCACTGCTGAGAGGGTGCAATGTGCGGGAAGAGAGACCAGGCTGTCAGGCAGGAAGTTCAGCTCCAGGAAGTCCTTCAGCTCAGTGCATGCTGTATACTTGCTGCATAAACTTTTAGCTTACTAACAGTAGGCTATACCATATAGCCTAGGTGTGCAGAAGGCCATACTATCTAGATTTATGTAAGTGCTCTCTATGATGTCTGTATGACAAAATTGCCTAATGAGATATTTCTCAGGACGTATCCATTCGTTAAGCAGTGCATGACTGTGCTTAGCACAATGCCTGATACATAGTAGGAACTCAAGTCATGGTACTTTCCTTCTGTCCCAAGGGGCTGCTCCCAATACTGCTGTGAGCCTAGCCTTGACAGTCTCATCCTTTGGTACTTACCCAGAACAAGGCCAATGTTTCAAAAAAAATAAGTATAACAACAATAACTATGGTTGTTGTTTTTCAAGTCCTTATTATTTTCCAAGGACTAAAAATATTAATTTATTTCAACATTAAAACAGTGTTTCAGGGAAATGCATTAACACCTTTGAATAAGTGAGGAAATTAAAACTCAGAGAAGTTAAGTAATTCATCTGAGGTCACGCAGATAGTAAAGACTGGAGCTGGGACTCTAGTCTGTGTTTCACCAATGGTTTATTTATGCTCTTAGCAGAAGTGCCTTCTAAGATATAGTATTAAGAACCTGTTTCAGTGCTCAGGTCTCACATTGGGCATCTTCCTACTATTTCAAAATCTTATTTGGGGATAACACATCACATGTAACACAATATTATAAAGATTAAGTAGTGGATGTTGGGAAAATACTTTGAAGAGGAGTGATTTAGGCATGATCACAAGTTTTACCTCTCATTGATCTTTAGCATCCTTTTATTTAATATTGACCTCATACTATTGACAAGCTCAATGGTCATTAATCAAGCTGCCTCAGGTTTTACCATGCCTAAATACATTTCTGCAAACTGGTAGGATAAGTTATTTTGCTCATAATGCAACCCCACATCCCACTGTCATTTTAACCAAGAGTTTGAAAGGTTAAATTAATTCAACTTTCAAAGACACTTTTTTATACTTTTATTATAGCCATAAATTCATGGTATAATTTATTGCCTATGTGTCATTCTAGATTTCTCCATTTGAACTCTTTACAGCAAAGATTATAATTTCTCAGCTGTCCCCAAATGAAATGGCTTCAGTAAGTGCCAAACATGAAATCTAATATCTACATGGACTAAACATTAGCTAAATATAAGAGAGTATATAAAAAGAGTATAGTGTACTTTGGATAGATTATGTCGAGATTTGGTTTTAGGGGAAACAGAGACCAAAGTAATCTTGTAGCTCTGAAGGGGTTAAATCCATAATTTCTTTTCTCTTTCCATTTGTGAATAATATACTAGTTCAATAATTGTCATGGATATCTTGCAATCACCCTGATTCTGCATATTGCTCTTTTATTCTAACCATACATAGCCACAGGGCAAGAGTAAAGTTCTACACCAGTGATTCTTTTTTTCATTTTTCTAAGCAGGGACGAAGTGATACTGAGTGTCTAGTACACATTGTGTTCATACTGGTTCCAGTCATAGAACTGTACAGAGAAATTATGTGCATGGCAGATAGGGAAACTGAAGGTCATGGAGCTTGACTACCTTTCCTAGATCACACAGCTGGTAAATAACAGTTGTGAGATTTGAAACTAGCTCCAACTTCTATAAGATTCAGCCAAAACATAACCTCTTCCGTGTTTCGAAATCAATTATCCCTTTACCCTTTCTCATCAGATGAAATGTTCCATTAAAAAATTAATTGATATAATATTGGGATCCTTTAAGTAACTACCACTTTATTTTATTTTAAAACATCTTGTTAAAGCTTTGTCATTGACCAAAATAGACCAGTGAAGGGCTGCTGTGTTGGTGTTGGGATGGGATCCTAATGGACAGTATGGAGTGAGCCAAACTGGGTAACAATAACAGGAAGCAGATGCTGAGTGCAGTGAGCACTGAAGGCACATCTACATGTTCAGGACAGATGATTGACAGATGTCAATCCCTGAAAAATTTATAGAGGAGATGTGACTAACATCTTGAAAGAAAGGGATGTGAGTTCTCCCTCATGTGTAATGCACTTTGGTGTGATTTTCTTTATTGTGATATTTGTTTTATTGTGATAGTCCCAAACTTAACCTGCAGTATCACTGAGTTATTCTTGTATTACAGACATGCTTTTTTAAAACTTCATATCCTGGAAGCTTTAGCAAAGTTTGGTGATATGAAATCATAAAGGAAAGAGATAGAAATTATCCTAGGTCTACTGGAATAATGACTAACTATAACTTAATTGGCTACATTTATAGATTGAAAGATAAAGTTGCCAGCAAAGGGGCAAGGAGAAACAGGATGACAGAGAGGTGAGGTTGGCCCAGGATGCTCAGGACTATGTCAGGGAGTGATTAGGTGATTTTGCTGCACAGATGGCCAGTGACATGCTGCAGGGCAAATGGGGACCAGAAGAATCCATTTGGCTGCATAAATACTCTCCCAGAGTCTATCCACTACATCTGCAGTCACTACCTTCACTAAAGCCTTGAATTCCTTAAAGTCATATATAAGGGTTGGAATCAACTTATTGCAAACTCCTGTTAATATTGATATTTTGAACTCTTCCCAAGAATCATGAACATTCTTAATAGCATTTATGATAATTAATCATATTTTAAAATTGAATTTATTGGGGTGACATTTGTTAACAAATTATACAGGTGTCAGGTATACAATTCTACAACATATCATTTGTATATTGTATGTTTACCACCCAAGTCAAGTCTTCTTCTAAAACCATCTATCCCACCTTTACCTATTCTAGAAGGTTTTCAATTTACTTTGTCCAGATTCATCAGAGGAATCACTATCTATAGCAGCTATAGTCTTAAGAAATGCATTTCTTAAATAATAAGACTTGAAAGTCAAAATTTCTGCTTGATAAGTAGGTTTCATAAAGGATATGTGTCAGCAGGCATGAAAACATTGTATGTCTCCAACAGAACTCTTGGGTGACCAGATGAATACAGGTATATCAGAGAAGTACATGAAAAATTTCCTCTCCTTAGGATTCAAAAGGATAGCTCTTAATGCAATGAACAGATGATATACTGTAGAATTGTAACCCTAAAACCTATATAATTTTAGTAACCAATGTCACCCCAATAAATTCAATAAAAATAACTAAATAAATTAAACTTTTTCGAAGCATACATATTATGATTCACTCTTAGAATTATAAATTCTTATGTGGTTCTAAGACCACAGCCTCCCCCCATTAAAGGAAAGGAAGTCAAAATTGGGTAGGGGAAGAAAAAGTGGATGGAGCTGGAAAAATCTTGGCTTCTTAGTTCAAAAATGACCCCTAAGAAGTTGGAAATACCTGGGCATTTCTTTTCGTTACTGTGCATGTAAATGCAAACATGAACAGAACTATTTTTGCACCTCCTTCAATTTCTATAAGCTTACATTAACTTAAGTGATACCATTGCATTTTGGGCCCTAAAAGACAATCTGAACTGTTGGTAGTACTAAAATGATTTGGAATAAAGACTTACTTTAAGCCACTGCCAAATAGATTAAATAACAATGATATTATTTCAATTATCCTACTTTTCCATGACTTGAACTCTTGCAAGTGCACCCCATCCAGCTCCATAATCACCTAGCAGATTGTTAAAGGGTGGTTTTTGATCACTGCAGATGGTGCCACCTACAGCCTTGTTTACTCTGTCAGTGGTCTTTGTCTTGATCTTTTAACAGCTAATTTAGAGAAAAGAGGGAACCACCAGGCCTTTCTGTTCACAGTTCTCTCACACTCAGCAGCAGTGTTACATTCTCAGGGATACAATAGTGCAAGAGGGTAGGCAACTGCTGATTATGCCAACCCCATTTCCAAATTTTTATACAGAATATATTGTGAAGAGTGGAGATATTTGTGGCAAAAATGTATTAAGTTGATTACAACAAATACCTGCTTATCAAATACCCAAGGCTACAATAATTATTCATGTAAAGGCTAGCTTAATACTATAGAAAAACCTGTTAAGATAGCGCACAAGCTGAATTCAATTGAAATGTCTGAAAGTGGCTGTTATGTTTTTAGGCTATTGTTGTCTCTGTATGTGCTATGAATGAGTTATCAGACCTTTCATCACCTTTTCTTTACTCCTTTATGTAGCATGTAAATTTCAAAAATTTCTTGGTGAGTCCATGGGGTACTCTGAAGCCCTTTAAATATAATAAAGTTATTCAAATACACTTCATGAAATTAATGATAGTAATTTTTCTCCTCCTCCTCCTCCTCCTCTTCCTCCTCCTCCTCCTCCTCCTCCTCCTCCTCCTCCTCCTCCTCCTCCTCCTCCTCCTCCTTCTTCTCCTCCTCTTCCTTCTCTGTCTTCTTGAGACCCTAGGAACATATTTCAGAGGAATCATGGGGAAACAGTAGCAAACCTACCTTCAAAAATAAAACCATGTTTGACAACTTAGAAGGAAAAACAAATGTTTGACTTTAGACATTAAATACAACTAAAGTGTTGTTCTCTGTCAAATTGCAGGTTTTACTCTACCTGTCTACACTAGCAGAGTAGTGGAAATTTTATGCAATTACTCTGATGATTCGACCTCTGTCTGATTTTTTTTTCAGATAATTGGAGAAAATGCATAGGCAATATGGCATAATGACTGGATAATTATGGGTGTTTGGTGCATCATTCCATCATGAGAGTACAATCCTTGATTATATTTCAACTATAAACTCTATTAGATGGTTCTAAAATGATTGAGAGAAAAAAACAAAATTATTGAGAGAAAGTGAGAGGGAGAAATTAAGAACGCGAGAAAGAAGGTGAGAAGATGTGAGTGTGTGTGTGTGTGTGTGTGTGTGTGTGTGTGTGTGAGAGAGATAGAGAGAGAGAGAGAGAGAGAGAGAGAGAGAGAGAGAGACACCTAGGAAGATGTTATAAAGAACAATTTTTTAAAAAAGTGTTGGCATTTTTGTTTTCCTTTGAGATATCACCAAAAGAATTATAATAATCAGGCTTAGTTTTTAAAAAATAGATCTTATTGCCCTAACTGGTTTGGTTCAGTGGATAGAGCATCGGCCTGCGGACTGAAGGGTCCCAGGTTTGATTCCGGTCAAGGGCATGTACCTTGGTTGTGGGCACATCCCCAGTAGGGGGTGTGCAGGAGGCAGCTGATCGATGTTTCTCTCTCATCAATGTTTCTAACTCTCTATCCCTCTCCCTTCCTCTCTGTAAAAAATCAATAAAATCTATTTTAAAAAATAAAAATATTTATTATTATTTTAAAAAGTAAAAATAGATCTTACTGATTTTTTACAGAGAGGAAGGGAGAGGGATATAGAGTTAGAAACATCAGTAAGAGAGAAACATCGATCAGCTGCCTCCTGCACACCCCCTACTGGAGGTGTGCCCACAACCAAGGTACATGCCCTTGACGAGAATAGAACCTGGGACCCTTCAATCCGCAGGTGGACGCTCTATCTAGAGAGCCAAGCCGGTTAGGGTGGGCTTAGTTTTTATAATGTTCTTATCAGAAATAGACTTTCTATGAAAATTTTGCTCATTATAAAATGAACACCTTGGAAACTCCTTCACCAATTGGAGTTTAGTCTTTCTTGGAACCTAACATAGCTGAAAAGAAACAGAGGGATTTCATAAAGAAGACAGAACTAAGGTTAAAATATTCTTCATAAATATATTAAATATTCTATTTAAATTTCAATAAATGTAAAGTTAAGTATTTAAGAATTCCTTAGAGTATAAAATTGAATAAATATCTAAAATTAATACTTTATTAATTTGATACATAGAATAAACACCTAAGAGAAAATGTTTATTAAAATCACCTTCAAGAATATATTAAACTTGTGATATGATACAGATAAATGTTTATTATACAGAGATATTTAAATTCTATTTTAAACTGCACAGTCCAAATCCTAAAGCAATTCTGGCATTTGTCACTGACAAATCAGTAAAGTTTATCAGAAAAATAAAATTAGGCCAAAATTTTGTTCATGAAGCAAAAAGTGCATGACATTTTAACATAATTTTAACATATGACCATGAAGCTGGCCAAGTTTGATTTCTTTTCATATTTGTTTTCTTGTCTTGCAGGATGTTGCTAAAATCTTAATCCAAGATTTTCTTAGTTCTAATGGTATTTATTTGGGAAAAAAGGAGAACATAAACTATTCTATACCTAAAGGATATAAATGAATCAACCCTTCAAAATTTTTAAGATTGAAAGAAGAATTTGTGGGGTGCACTCACCTCACTTTTTTTTTAACATGACATGCTTTTTATATATACCACTTCTGCTCAAGCTAAAGTTAGAAAAATGACAATGACAACATAGGTCATGATAAGGAGACAGTCAATTGCTTGTCTAGACACTGTCTTTTATAACAATAAGCATTTTCAGATACCCAGGGAAAGCATAGCCCTTTTAGAAAGGTAACTAGATAGGTAATGTGCTCTTATATTACCAATAATTGGCCTCCCATAACTGGCTCACACATCACACTAGATATTACCTGCTCTTTCATAAGAGAAATTCAGGGAAAGGAGAAAAACTCTAGTTTTAATGAAGGTGATACAATGTTAGATACAATATGAATATGTTTCATATTCATTAACATGTTAGATATTGTATGAATTTTTATAATGACCTATTTTTACAGATAATATAACTCTATAGGGATTAAACCATATTCACTCAGTTTTATCTCTTAGCATCCCACTTTTATTCTTAGTTGTTGTGATTTCTTATGGGATTTGCTGTCATTTATTTTTTTCTGTCTTTACTTTTATTATTAAGGAAAGATATGATATGTATATATTTTTTAAAAATGGGTCTCTTTCCCTTTTATTTTCTCCTCATTGCAAAGGTAAGCTTTGCTGGGACTGTGAGTAGATTTAGCCTGCAAAAGCATGCTGGAGCTAGCTAAATTTAAACTTCATCAGGTTACAATGCAAAAATATCATGACAAAGAGTGTGTTTCATCTTGTCTTTTGATGAGCATAGCACAAAGTAGAAAATGTTCCCTTTTAACAGACTGCCAAATTTCTATACTGGAGCCCTAATTACACCCTTGCAACGTGAAGGCTTGTCCATTTGCACATTAGTTGAGAGCAAATTCTGCAGCACACTGGAGAGTTGGTGCTGAAAATGAATTAGGAGAAGGTAAATGACTTTTTTCCTTTTAATGTTTTCCCCAAACATTTTATTATAAAAATTTTCAAACATACAGCAAAGTTTGAAAGAATTTTCAGTGAACATCTTAATACCTTTCACCTGGATTCCACCGTTAACATTTTACTACATTTTCTATAACACATAACTATCCCTCTATCCATTTCTCTATCTGTACATCAATCCATCTTATTTTTGTGATGTGATGCATTTCAAAGTGAATTGCAGTACTGTTCCCCTAAATACCTCAGCCTTCTATAATGGTTCTGATGAAGAAAATGGATGCATTTCTCCCAACCAACTTTGAAAGAGCAATTTTAGAGAGGCGAATAAAGGTAGAGGAAATTATTTTCCAGGAACAAAGATATCAAGAAAAATAAGTTTTGAGACATCATACAAGGTCATTTTATAGCATGCTATTCTAGTCCTGCAGGAATTTAAATCAATATGCCTTTTTTTTTTCTTTCAGTAGCATGAGAGCATTGTTCATCAGGTTTATATGACACTCTTTAGAATCAGCAACACATTGGTATTAACTTGGTAACAAGCGACACTTAAAATATGAGAATTACTTGTGGGCTTTTTTGTACCACTAAACAGATACAGGACACTTATTTTCCTATTTGTTATTGAAACCATATAGTACAGATGAGATGACCTGAGCTTAGAATCAGATAGAAGTCATCCTTTCATTAGACTACTGGTTTGTTAAATGAGGGGCATTAAATCTGTAACAAAATAATTTCGGTACTCAGTCATCTATGCGTGTTATTGTGCTGCTCCCTAGCTATGTAATGACTTAACCTTACTTGGCAGAAGATGGGTGAGTAAGTTACCAAGAAATGTTGGGGTGTGGGAAAGAAGTGAAGCAAGGAGTTCTGAACAGGGGGTGTTAGAGTAATCCATTTAACAGGAGCTCTTAAATGGAAGCAAAGATAAATTTCAGAGAGCAGTCCCCAATCTGCCATATACATGAAATGAGAGATTATATTTTAAGATGCTTTATGTTTCAGTGATTTAGGAAGTGATAAGACAGGGTAGGACAGTGCATATTGTAAGATGGCTGTAATGGGCAACCTTGGTGGCCAAGAGAAAAAGCCACACTACTATTGCCTGGGGGTGAAGGATGATTGAGGGTAGAAAACAACCATGGACACATAAGAGAGGTTGGCTGGGTCTGACCCAAGGGTTAGTTAAAGAAGAAAGACTTGAGATCCCACTGGGGTACACACACATAGAAATAGAGGGTTTTAGAAGGTGAGAAAAGAAAACTGATGATGATAGTTGAAGGTGAGGAGGGAAAAATGACTGCTGGATATAGAAGGAGATAGAGCAGTGGTTCTCAACCTTGGCTGCACATTAGAATCACCTGGGAATCTTTTTAAAATCCTGATTTCTGGGCCTCATCCTCAGGGCCAAATTTCTGTGGGAAGGAAATGAGATTTACTTTTAAAATTCTGGAATGAGGCCCAGAGGATGAGGCCCAGAAATCAGGATTTTAAAAAGATTCCCAGGTGATTCTAGTGTGCAGCCAAGGTTGAGAACCACTGAGATAGAGGGAGATACACACACACACACACACACACACACACACACACACACACACACCCCTTTTCCATAAAACACTGTGGAATGTGGGATACATTATACTCCAGAGCTAAGGCCCCTGATACCTTCTTTTGCCTAGAAATTTCTAACCATATTTATTGTGAATAGACGAGATGATATCCTTCAGTCAGTGTCCCTTAGTTCTCCCATGCATCTAGAGCTTGTGTCCAGTGATATACTACATCCCACCAGGGGAAGCTAACACAGAGGGCCACCTAGAGAGAAAAGAAAGGGAAGTGCCTATCAATCATAGATTATTTTGGTTAAACAAGGAAACATCCCAAAATGAGAGGCCTGGAGGAATGTCAGTTTTCTAATATTATAGGAACACTAAGTGATTTGCCTAAGTTCACATAGCAAGTTAACTGAAAACATGGGGCTTTATATTGACTTCTAGTTCACCATGTTCAGGGGAAATGGGAGGAGGAGAAAAAGGGAGAAAGGAATGTGGGGGAAGAAGGGAGAGAAAGAGTGAAGAAGAATAAAGAAAGAGGTAAATATTTCATAGCTCTCCAAAATATTTGTTTTCTTTCTTACCATTTAAATATAAGTTAAATAAAATTTTAAAAGTTAAATATAATTTGTTCTAAAGCCTATATGTATGCACTAAATACTTCTTTTTCCGGGTAAACTGTATTGTACATGATGCACTCTAATTTGCCCAAGCTAACCACATATCTTGGTTTGTAATTACTGTAAATGTCCTTGGTTCACCAACATTTACATTTTAAAAAATCCCAAGATTACAAATTGTAAGTTCCAATATCATATCTTTACTTTCCCCATCTTGTGTCAGTTTTGGACATTCACCCATCATCTGGACTAAAGCCATGGGAGAGGATGAGTGCTCAGCTCACTGGGAATTTAAACTATAAACCTACAGAGAGTGGTACAACACAAATACATTCGTTGCCTTCTTCCCTTCCTCTCTCTTTTTTGATCTATTATATATCTGAACTTTCTAATAAGGAAAACTTTGGGAATTAGGGAATGAGCTCAAATGGGTAATTTAAATCCAAATTTCTGTGGGAAGGAAATGAGATTTACATTTAAAATTCTGGAAGATTCCTTCGGATTCCTAATATAATAGCTCTGTTTTGTCACCCAAAGACCACTGCACTCCCCCTTTAGATACCCACTCTTCCTCTTTTTGTACCCTCTCCAGACACACATTAATTACTTGCTCACCAAATATTTTCTACTTTTCAATAGAAAATGTTTTAAAGTTATTATATATAAACTAGAGGCCTGATGTACAAAATTTGTGCAAGAGAAGGCCTTTCTTCCCCCGGCTGCTGGCACCGGCTTCTCTCTGGCAGCGGCTTCCCTCTGGCACCCGGGACCCAGGCTTCCCTTGCACACCTGCTTCTTTGGGAGGTCGTCCGGGTGGATGTCCACTCTAATTAGCATATTACACTTGTATTATTATAGATGCATTTCTCTATTTTTTTTGGTCTATTTGTTTTCCAAAATAGAGGTCAGTGGTAATCTACTTTATAGTCACCTTTTCTGGAACCCATCTATTGTGTACTTGCTGATAGAAGGAATTTGAATTAGAATAGGTACAATCAATCAATAGTCAATACAGCCCACAGAGATTTTGAGAAAAAAAAATTCTACATTATACATACTAAGAGGAAAAAGGTCCTTTTTATACCCAGAAAGGAAGGATGCAGGAGATAATTAAGCGTAGAAATTTTCTATTGGTTCTTTGCCAGAAGAGAGTTATATGAATGTACCCTTTATTTTCACATCATATATGAGATTTTCATGTATATGTCCTCAAGGGGTGCAGCATTGTGAAAAAGTCAAAGAGACTAAAATGTTAATTATAGGATGTATTTTTAGAAATAACAAATGATTGACAAACAGGTTTTTTTCTTTGCTCTGTATCTTTCATTGTTTTGGTATCATTCTCTCATTCATCCATCCTTGTTCCATTCATCTGTTTGTCCTTCCGTCATTCGTCCACCAATCCATTCATTTAGATAAAAGATAATACATCTGAAGCATGTGCTAGGGTTATGAAGAGGAATGAGACATTCCCAGCCCTTTGTGAGCTCATAGTGTAATAAAATTCCCATTTGTCAGCTTAGGGTTCATTCCCAAGGGTTCATATAGGGCTGTCCCTAAAGTCAGAAGATAAACATTGCACCTCTTTCCAGGGCTTCAATTTCACTTTAAGGCTAAACTACTTGGGAGATTTAATTTATAGATCATTTAATATTTTTATGGACTATGTAAACATAGATATTTTATAGAATAAAGACAAAATTTGTTTATATTTTAAAATGTTTAAGAGTCAAGGGAAACCCTGACAGACATTCTATGATTCTGCAGAATGAATGGCAGTTTTGGTCAAAATTTCAGAAGCAAACAGCAGGTACAAGTATGCTGGAAAAGGCTGTGGGGTATGGTGCTGCCTGGGAAAGACATTGAATTCTGTGCCCAGAGGCTCCAGGAATTCACTATAAGTAAACCAATACAATGAAACTCCCAGAATGGTTTCACTCTTCTTGGTAAACTGATAGCAGGCATTGTCTAAAGCTTGCTCAGACAGCAAAATAAACTGGAGATTGTGTTATAGCCTGTGAGTCAGAAAACCTCTCTTCTGTTTTCAGTAACTACTAACCATGTGAATGAACTTGTACAAGTACCTTGGCCTGTCAGACTCAGTCCCTAATCTACTTAAGAGAGTGAAAATGTCTGCCTGTGTGTCCCACAGGTGATCATGCCTGTATGTCTGCCTGGGTAAATAGTCAGAAAACCGCCCTTCTGACTACAGTAACCACTACCTATGTGTATTAACTTGTACAAGTACCTTGGCCTGTCGAAAACTCAGTCCCCTAACCTACTTAAGAGAGGGAAAACCATCTGCCTGTGAATCCCACAGTGATCACACCCTTGTGTATGCCTGGGTAAATAGTGATGCATTGAACAATACACATATGTTTATTAATATGAGTCACCTCAACTGTGGAATGAAAGCACTCAATATTTCCATATTTTTTTACAAGTGGGTTTCTAAGTCCTTCTTTTTTTCAAAACAGAGGATTAGGAGTTTCTGACCCTTCAAGGTTGTTGTTTTTCTCTGTTTTTACTAATCTAAGCACAGCCTCCAGTGCAGTAATTCTGCAGGAGCTCAATAATTATCTCTTGCATGACTCAATTCCCATGGCCAGGTGCCCTCATCAAACCCTGTTTATCTCTTGCCCAAACAGTGCTACTTCCCGCTCTCTTTCTTCTTGTTGATTTTCAACGCCATGTCCAAAACACTTTGATCTTGAGCCCACTGGTCAAACTTGAGAGTATCTAGATGTTTCTACAAAGACATTCATCTGAGGGTTCTTGACCACTGTTTTCTTAGTATTCTTTGACCCCATTCCCGTACCTCTTAATAGGTAAGTTTAACTCAAGTTTCTTTCATTTTTATCATTATTTGTTCATTCATTTATTCATACACCAAACATTACATGTGTCTTTTCATTGCACAGGACTAGACTCTGGGAAAGTGAAAAGGGAAATTGCAATTTTCATTCCTGACTTGAATGATCTTCTGAAAGGGTAAAATAAATAAACTTGTAGGAGATGTGGATGAGGTAATTCAGGAGGACTGGAATAAAAGCATGAACCAAGAGTTGTGGAGATTCTGGGCAGGCACTGAGTAACTCTGCCTAAGAGCCTCTGGCTTCACAAAAGGGGAGTCATTAAAGAATCTTGATGCACTCCAAGTTGTACGATTTCAGATGGATCACAACATTACAGACAATCCATATAAAAGTAAGTGAAGAAATGAGTATTTTGAAAAAATTAGGAAGAAGAAAATAAAGTGAAGGCAGAGTGAAATAAATCCATGAAAGTATAGAGTGATGTCCTTATACTTATTAGAGATGGATCGCATACTTGAGCTAAAGCAAAGGGAAGAAACATCTCAAAAGAAACAGAGTGCTTAAGATAAACATAAACCGGCTCTCAGAAACCCTCAGCTCTTCCTGGTTCTGAGAGACATTTCCTTGGTGCCCACAGACAGAGGACCCTTGTGAAACAAGACAATACTTTTTAATGCCATCACTACAGTCAACAGAACAGCAAGGTTCACGGGCTTATTCTCACAACATTCCTTAACGGGGGTCAATGACACAACGTCCATTCCAAGTTGAGTGAAAGCAATTCTAAGTTGTCAAGTATACAACTAAGAACAATGAATACAATTTTTCCAGGTGGGGCTGGCATTTGGAGCTGACTTAACAAGAGGAACAATAGCAGAACATTGAGAAAGTGCCTGGAATGGAACCATGCAGAACTTGGCATAGCTGTAGCATTAGGTGTGTCTGGGAGCTCTGCTACCCGCAGGATAAAATCCAAACTTCCTAGCATAGCAAACAAGACCCATGATGAGCTGGTTGCCTATCTATGTTCCCTGACTTCAGCATTGCCACACCTCATCTCCACCCTTGAACCATAAGATTCATTTTTAGTTCACTTTCTTATTTTTCATTTTCTAGATATCCCATGCTATTTCAAGCTTTGTTCGGGCAATCCCCTCAGCCTAAAATGCCATATTCGACCACTCCTATCTCTGTCTACCAGGTCTATGTCTCTTTCCTCTTTTCATATCTCTGTCGGCTCTGTAAAAATCTTCCCAGGCTGAGTGTAACATTCCTCATTTGGATTCCATGATGCCTTTTGTCTAGCTCTTCTACATCCTTTGTAATTCTACATGGATATCTTTGCTTCTTCTTTGGTCTGCAACAAAATACAATTTTTTTCTCATTCATTTTTATTTCTCTACCACCTGGCAGAGTGGCTTATGCAAATAGGCATCTGATGAATACTTATTGAGTAAGGTAGAAAGGAAGGTGCATGAGGTGATAGGCAGGAGATGATACTGGAATAGCTGGCTGGGAGAAGATTGAAACAGAACCCGTACCAATGCTAATGATTTTGGACTTTTTCTAAATTTTTACAAAACAATGTTATTTAATAGAAAATGGATAACAATAGAAGGTGTTTACATGAGGGAGTTACTGGGGCAAGCCAGCATTTAGGAAGGGAAACTGGCAGCATTGGATGGGCAGACAGAGTCACAAGCAGACCAATTGATGCTTTATTACAATCTCCCTGGTATAAATTAGCGCACCTCTGAACCAAGACAGAGCAATAAGCCTGAGGGAACACTGGAGGTTAAAGTATAAAACCATGTAACCAGTGTTTTTCTGAAACTGTTTTAAAGAAACTGCCTGACATATAGTTTACCAGTTCAACAAGTTATGTTTCTGCTCATTATTTATTATCTTTAAATTTGGATATAACATACATAAAGGACACCAATTTTAAATATATGATTCAATAAATTTAATATATTTATTCAGCTGTAACTCTCACCCTGATTAAGAGAAATTACATTTCTAGCATATCAGAGAGTTCTGCATGTCCCCTCCTAGTCACTATCACTCCCCAAAGGTGGCTGGTATTCTGACTTTTATCACCATTGATTAGTTTTGCAAGTTCTTGAACTTTATGTAACTAGAGTTGTACAGTACTCATTCCTTTGTGTCTGTTATCGTGTGTGATTATAGTTCATTCATTTTCTTTGATGCATAGTAGTCCATTTTATGAGTACATAAAAATGTTAATCCATCCTGTTGAAGGATATTTGGGCTGTTTTCAATTTGGTGCTATTATGAATAAAGTTTCATTACTTTTAATACCTTAAATTGTTTCCAATTGAGATCTGCATTGACTATAAAAGGCTGCTATATTGCAAAAAGCCTTAGGCTTGGAGTCCAGCCCTGTCTCTGACAGTTATTAGCTTTATAACATGGGCAATTTATTTCCCAACTGTGTCTCCATTATATTTTTTTTGTAAAATTGAGATAACTCTCTGAACTCACCAGATCTTGAAAACCATGTCAGGCCTGACCTAGTAAATGGAATTGAATCTGATTCACTCGCTATTGCAGCCTCCTAACCTGGTGTACGTTAAATGCCCCCAAATTGTTGAATAAGTAAATGAAAGTTAATAATAGTTGGTAATTTCACCCTTAATCTTTCTTGTATAAACAATAATCCGTCTTAGTAGACTTTTTAGTCATATAGTAAACCATTATGAGACTCATGGATAAGTGATTAAAATATGCGTAGTATACAAGCCTGTTCTAGAGGCTCCTATGTTTATTTTAGCTGAAATTTGCAATGTAGACATTACCCAATTGTTACTGTTTTCTTGGTCATTGTTTCCTTAACGTGACATTCTACAAATGGAGGAACTGTTGTTTGGCCAGGC
Organism: Myotis daubentonii; assembly: GCF_963259705.1. Classification (NCBI taxonomy): domain Eukaryota; kingdom Metazoa; phylum Chordata; class Mammalia; order Chiroptera; family Vespertilionidae; genus Myotis; species Myotis daubentonii. The sequence continues at coordinate 23,888,471 of NC_081846.1, forward strand.
TCTGTGCCCCATGGAGGCATGGCTCACCACTGAGTCCTGATTGAGAGCAGATGTTACATCTCCTGTGTTGCTTTTAAGGACCACTTAAATCTCCATTTTTTCCAAGTACACTTAGTTTTTTTTTTTTATTCACTGTGTAATATTTATCCAATATATGTATTAGTTTTTAATGTTAGCTAATTTGTGATTATATCTTTCAGAAGTACAGTTACTGGGATCTTTGCTTAGAAGCTTCTGGGGAGAAAACCTGTTTTGGGTTATCTACTGAGTGCCAAAACAACTATTGACTGAGTGAAAAATTAAACCAGCCAGTCATTTTAGCTTTGTAGTATGGAAACAACTGGTTTGACTGCTATAGACATATTGACAGCTTTTGTGTTTTTTTGTTTGTTTTAAGAGTCTGAATGCACTAATTTTTACACAATGGGTTAGCCAAAAGGGAATTTTTATGATGATGAACAATGACAATTTATTAAATTTGGTTACCTTTTCTTCTGATATCTATGGCATACAAGCTAATGAATTGTGAGGCTCTTATGAATGGTTACGGGGGCCATTCAGCTTCCTCGACTGAGCACCAGACTCTTCTCTCCAAATGTCAATTGGGCATCTCCCCTTGGGCATTCTAAAGGACATAAAAATTCTACTCATCAATAAAAAGATTATTCTTTTCCTTTCTAAATGTATCCCATCCCTGTTAGTCTCTTTATGGTGACTGAAAATAGCCAGTTATACAAACTATAGCGTCCTCTCTTCTACAATCACCCCAGCCATACCAAGGGGAGGACATATTAAATCCATCACTCAATTCTCTAGTGCCCACCTCTCCATCCTCTTATGTAATCCTTTGTCTCTTCCTTCCCTTCTACTATAATATCAGGTACTTAGAATTATTCTCCTGTAGCGTCATCTTTTGGCTTCTCTATTTCCAAAATAAACCACCTACTACTCTTCCCACGCCTTTTTCCCCCAAAGTGATTTAACTGGAATTCACATTAAACAATGCCACATTCTTTTTAAAATCTTTCATTGTCTTGTTGAAGCATTCAGGGAATATTTAAAGCTTCATTCATTGGCAGGCAAGGTCTTGCACATGGTGGCTCTGGCTGTGTTCCAGGTTTGGCTTCACCCCTCACTGGCATGTGTTTATCATTCAATAAAACAGAAATACTCAAACATATCATGCTTTCTGTGTGATTGTGTTTTAGTTTTCCTTTTAACACTAACACATCCTGTATAATAAAAGGCTAATATGCAAATCAACCACGGGGAGTGGGCCTAAGCCATCAGTCAGACATCTCCCAAGGGCTCCCAGACTGGGAGCAGGCCGGGTTGAGGGACACCCCCTGTTTCGTGAAAGGGGTCTCTAGTCTTATATATGAACACAGCCTCCTTATGCAAGTTACAAATATCTTAAACTATGTAAGGCCTAATATGGAAAGTTCACTCCTTTCCTCAATGCCATGTTGTTTTAAACCTCTGTATCCATACATACTCTTCTCTTTCTCTAGGCGGCCATCTTTTTATATTTTCTAGAAAACTCCATCACATCCTTCAAAACTGAGCTGGAACATTGACTGTTCTAAGAACCCTTTTCTGACCCCTCCAGAAAATAAATATGCTGCTCTGGGCTTGCATTTTCACCTATACAATCCTGACTAGTAGCATTTCCATTTGTTTTGTAATTATCCATCTCTTTGTTTTTCTCCCCAGCCAGAAGGTAGACTCCTTAAAGGATGGAAAAGCTATTTTACTTGACTTTGTACCCAAAAATCATGCTCAGTAAATATTTGTTGAGAGAATGAATGAGCAAATTGTTTAACTTTTCATCGTGCTTATTTGAAGTATGTGGCAGGAAATAGCCAAAGAGAAAAGGACTTTTGAGTAATGGAAAACAATCTTTTCTGCACTGATAAGCTCAGAACATTTTCTTTCTAACCCAAAGTCATAGAGATATAAAAACCTTTCCAATAACAGAAACACACAACAGAAAACACAGTGATTTAAAGGATGTAAGTCAGTAGTGGCTCTTCTGTGTGGATTAATGAGCTAGCAATTTGGAGAAGCAACACATTATTTAATTATATGTATTACTCTTCTGTGTAGCCTATATATCAAGGTTTGAACTCTGAAGCTTACATATAAAGACTTTGAGATATCTCTGCAATGAGAATATCACATTAAGTGCCAGATGCAGTCTTGGCTTGGACTGGTCTGAGATGCTAAGAGTCAAACTCATCAGGAGATAAAAAGAAAAGAAGACCTAGGACTAGGCCAAGGTGGCACCAAGAGCTCCCCTGTCTATGGGTTTTAATAAGGTCCTTAAATCACTACAGTAAAGTGTGGAATCAGAACAAAATCATTTCTGAATATTCTTTGTAAGTTGCTAAACCTATTTGTGTTTAAGTTGCCTTAGCTATAACATGTAAAAAATGTTCATAATGTAAAGTTATGCTTTACAAATAATATTTTGGTTTCCCTTTTCTAAAAATGTATTAAGTTTATTGGGGTGACATGGTTAATAAAACTATATAGATTTCATGTTTACAATTCTATATCATCCGTATATTGTATTGTGTGTTTACCATTCAAAGTCAAGTCTCTTTCCGTCACCATGTATTTGTCACCAACTTCTCCCTTCATCTTTCCCCCAATTCCCTTCCCCTCTGGTAACCACTATACTATTGCCTGTATCTATGAGTATTTTTGTTTGTAAGTTTTGTTTTTCCATTTGTTATTTTCTGTATTATATCACACATATGAGTAAATCATATGGTTCTTGCCTTTTCCATCTGACTATTTCACTTAGCATAATACTCTCAAGATCCACCCATGTTGTTACAAATGCTGGTATTTCATCTTTTCTTATGGATATAATTCCATTGTTTTTATAAGGTGTCAAGTTAATAAAATCCCAAGACATTATCAGAGTGGCACCTGAGGCAAATAGTTACAAATAATGTTGTCTTGCTCTGCTGGTAACCTGATTGGGTAGCATAACCAAGTAGTCCCAATATAGGCCCATTTTTTGTCTACACAATACATTATTCAAAATGGAAAACTATGCTAGTAAAATGCTCTGTGTGTTTCTATATGGCAACACATAAATGGTCTTCTATTTTCAACATGTATTATTTTCTTAACTGAATAAAATCCGGTGATTATATATACTGTAATAGTATATTATAATGTAATGAAAAGTAAAACAAACAAACAAACAAAACAGAGTGCAGAAGCAAGCAGTGCTGAGAAGAAGTGATCAGAAAGTTGGGATGAATTGTTTTGTAGATTGTGTCTAAATTGGGCCCAGGACTGTTGGACATAAAGCAGGATTGGATAATGCTATCAATAACATTTCACAAAGCAGTTGGAACCATAAAAGTTTTCATAGAGTACTCAATACAGAATAATAGCTTTTAAGGAAAAATAAATATCAAAATATTAATGAAAGTGAGAGAATTTAAAGAAGGAATTTGGGAATTGCACCTGTATATTTCATTTATTTGAGGATGCTAATTTAAAAGCTTATGCACTGAAAGTATAAATGAAAGTTAATTGATTTCTGCCCAGCTGGTGTGGCTCAGTGGTTGAGCATTGACCTATGAACCAGGAGGACATGGTTCAATTCCTGGTCAGGGCACATACCCGGGTTGCTGGCTTGATCCCCCGTGTGGAGCATGAAGGAGACGGCCAATTAATGATTCTCTCTCATCATTCATGTTTCTCTCTCTTTCCCTTCCTCTCTGAAATCAATAAAAATATATTTTAAAAAAGAAAGTTAATTGATTTTCATGGAAATATATTAGCAAGACAAAATTATTGAAATAAAAATATAAATAATGTAGTCACTTGCCTATGACCCGTAGGAATTATTTTAAATGTAACATCTTATAAAACTTATTTCAGTTTTCTGAGTGAAAGAAATAGTCTCTATTTATCTTCTCCATTTCTTTCTCATTTATTCAGTGCTTAAATTGCCACCATCTTCTTCTAACCTCCACAGAGCCAGGGAAATCATTTTTTCTCACACTCATCAGGGGCCTCTCCTCTGCCAAACTTCAATGCAGTCTTTTTATTCCTCTTATCAAGTGACCTGCCCAGGGTCTTGGACACAGCTGACATTAGTCAACTTGAAAATTTATCTTTTATCTTCTCTTGACTTCTCTGAGGTCATTCTTGCTGTGTGTGTGTGTGTGTGTGTGTGTGTGTGTGTGTGTGTGTGTGTTGTCATTGGTTTTCTCAAACTACTTATTTCCACTCTCTCACCAGCTTTTTCACCTCAAACTGGACCTTGTAGTTTTCTGTAGCCTAGATTCCTTACCAGTTACCTTTCACTATCACCCCAGGCTCTTTGAGAATATAGTCACTCAAGACTTTACCCATCAATCATATATCAGTGACACCCAAAGCTTTGTGTTTTCCCCTACTTTCTTCCTGTCTTCTATTCGGATATGTTCTGCCTAATTCTCAGATTCTCTACATGAACACCTCATTGTCTTCTTAAAATTAAAACATTTTCCCCAGCCTAGATTCTTCTTTTTCTCATTTGTTTCTCTTGAGAAATAGCTTCATAGTCCACACAGTTTCTCAGGTCAGCTAACTTCTGTTCATTCTTTATTCTTCCTTCTCCAGCACCATCATGGTCACAGAGTTCCATCTATGTCACATTCTAAGGTTTGCTTTTAAATAGATCTTCTTCTCTTTATCTCCCTGCCAGAATTTTAACTCAGGCCGGCTGTCTCTCTTACTTGCACTAGTTTCTACAGGTCACTTAGAATCATCTCCTTCTTTGTGATTTTCCTGTCTTCTATCTCTCCCTCTGTCCACCCTTTCTCAACATGTTCAGAGTAATTGTGCAGAAATGCATTCAGGATCACATCACTCCACAAATTTAGATACTAAAAGGGGTCCCAATTACTCTGTAAGTTAAAGTCCAAATCACTCAGCTGTGCAAAAATAAAAACAAACAACAAATTAGTTCACCTTTAATTTTCCTCAAACCCACCTTACTACACATACATTATTATTCTCTTCCCCACCCCTCTTGCCCAGCATATTCCTTGTCTTGTGTTTCTTCCTCTGGCTTGTTGCTTTTCCACCCATTCACTGCCTGGTGAAACCTTCCTCTAAGATACAACTCAAGCATTTCCTTCTTTAATAAAACTTTCTTGTGGGTAACCTTATCTTGGCTGTCTCCTGATCTTGTGCACATGCTCCTATCATAGCACTTACCAGACAGATGGTATTGTGACCATCTGTCTACCACCCGTTTTTCCCATTAGGCAGAGAGCTTAACATTTTTTCAGATGTGACACATTTCACAGATGACATTCAATAGTGCAACACATTTCCACCAGTATTCCCAATGAGGTGGCTATAACTCCACCACTTATTTCCTCTCAGTCAAGAAAGCATATTCTAATAACAGTGAAAGTGGTAGACAATAATGACCGTGGCTCTATCCATTCACACATTCATATAAATTTATTTATATTTCAAAATTTACTTAGAAGTCTTATTCTGGATTTAGACTTTTCAGACTTATATTCTGGCTTTCTCACTTACTGCCCCAAATCCAAAATGAATGATCTAATCCTAGAATTCCCAGTTTCTTTCTCCGTAAAACAGGAATTATAATAGTCAAAAGGAATCTTGCGTAAATTTTAAAGCATGAAATGAACTAAATCATGCATATCATGCATGGTAGTGGGTACATGAAGTGTTCCCAGTAAATCTTAGCTATTATTATTATCATTGTTACTACCATTTAATACAAATTAATTGATTTCTCCTCAGTGGATTCTAGTACCTCACTTTTATGTTCCTGCTGCAGACTCTGACTTCACATAAGCACTTCTATGAAGAGACAGAAATAGTCATCCCTGAGACTACTCTGAACTTAGTTATTCATGAAATTGGAAAAATGATGCACATGATATTGGGCAAAATAGAAAAAATAGCACTAGTTAGGAGCATCACATACATATAGTAGTCACTCAAGTGTTTGTTCCCTTCCCCTAGTCAAACCCACCAGCCTGGGGTGAAGGACAGGGCAGAGCTCTTCAAATTTTCTAGGGCAGAACTGTGATGAGATCAGCTTTTTTCAGTTATACAAAGAGAAAACCACTTCACTAAGAGAACACTGAAGAGAAAGAAACACGCCTGATGATTGGAAAGGAAATTCTTTAAGTGTGAATTGCTCTGAGTACAATATAAACCTTGTCAGTTATGGCATTCCAGCTGTTGTTTTATTGCCTTTAATTTCCCATTAGTGGTTCAATGTCTGGGAAAGGTATCCGGCCTCCAGGAGGGGAACTAAGGTCGGAACTGTTGTTCCTGTCTCTGCCAACATTTTGAATACTGTTTAAACGAACCCGTTCAAAAGATCATCTTATGTCTAATTCTTGTAAGAAGTGTTTGTGACTAAAATAAGCTCTTTTAGTGCCCTCTCTGCCTCTCCTATGTCTCTGCCTCTACTCTCCTCCTACCTCGACTAAGAAACAAATGCTGGGATATGACAAAGGAATCATTATAATACAGTATTATGGACGTAACCGTTTATTACCTGGGGGAAGGGCATGGAGCGTGTTGACAGTGGAGGGTGGGCTTGATCTGTTCATCTGAACTCTTCTGCTTAATGGATTAAATGCTTTATAAGCATCTACTGCCAAAAAGAACCATGTTCCAATTGGGCAAACTCTGATTCTAGCCTTTACCCAACAGATTACTAGGTATCTTGCTGGGGGAATTCAATTTGTTTACTAACATAATAGTGTAAGGTATTTCCTTCTCAATCATTATAAAGATTACAGGGTCTGGACTTCACACTACTTGTAAACCATGAAACAGTGAAAATGAGCATTTAAATTAAAATAGATTAGATAGATAGATAGATAGATAGATAGATAATAGATAATTTGGGGGCCCATAGTTAAATACCTTTAATTTATAATACACACTAATTCCCACAGTACCAATGTGAAGCATATAATAATATCACTGTTTCCATTTGAGATCAGGGTTCAAAGATTTGAAGAAATGGAGCATATATAATTTTTAAGTTGAAAGAATAGACTTTGTAACCACATTTAATTAAATAAAATCTTTTTAAACAAGCCCATGCTGTTTTGTCCATCCAATTTTTCCAAAAAGAAGAAGGTAGAATTGTTTTCTTTTCTGAACCTAAGAAAGAGTCTGCACTGCTAAGGAACTTTAGGCAGTCATAGACATATCTATTCTCTGTCATGTTCCTTATGGGGCTGGGTCTTCAAGTCTGAATTTATCATTGTTTAGTGTGAGTCCAGAGGCAGTCATCTATGAAGCCTTGTAAGACTGAGCTATGATTCATTATTATTGGTACCTCCTCCCATCAAAGGCACTGAGATTGCTATAGAAAAGGCCAAAAAGACTCTCTTCTTCATGTGCCTAATTTTCAAGTCTTTCTGTGAAGTTTCTGGGGGTCCGGTAATGAAATGCAGGTGTATTCCTCTGACAGCCAAATACGAAGGTTACAAACATTTGGTTAGGATATTCAGCACTTATAAATGCTAACCTTGTAATAGTGGTGTTCTTATTATTCCAAACCCTGGAGTCAGGATTTCCTGGCCCTAAGCACTAATATGAGCCATATTTCTTCTGTTTAACCACAGACACAATGGTCACCTTAAAGGGCCTAAGGGTTAAATCAACTTGCAGTACAGAGATCTAATGTATACATGAATACACACAATAGCAATTAATACCTGAAGGTCATTTGAATTCCATGAAAGTTTTATTTGAAGCACTGGTTAAAAAAATAATCATTTGTCAGCTTCTGGTCATGGCCTACATTTGAGAGAAGCAGTGAACAACTATTAGTTAGAACATCTTGTTTTCTATTAAGCAATAAACAAATGTTGATCCTATATGTACTGCTTACCCTTATTTAATGCTACACATTTCAACTATTTCCAGTTAATGGGTGGGTTATTGTGGTGTTTTATTTTTAATCTATAAATTATACTCATGATATTTCTTTATAATCTCATTCCCCAGTTGGCTTTTTAAAAATAATATACAAACAGTTACATTTTTGGCAATATTTACTCCATACTGTTATATAGCAGATATCAAAATACTGTAGTTTTTCAGAGATTACTGTTATGTATGGCTCCCATAGCAGACTTGAGGCAGATGGTGGTACAGAAGGGTTGGAAGCCCTTGCCTCCCATGTTCTCAAAACACAAAGCAAAGCAAGCTTTACTTTGCCAAAGCCTGGCAATATTTGGCCCCCAATAAAGTTGGACCTTGTCTTTCTGCTTCTCCATTTTTTACTCACCTTCTGCGTGGAGACCATGTCAGTCTTAGTCACCATGCTGTTATGCAAATTCTGCCAATACAGACATGTGTCCATGGCTCAAAACTTTGAATCAGGCATAATAGAAACCCCATGACATTCTCTTTCTCTCAGTCAGAGCCAAAGTCATTGAGAGCACCTCAACATTATGGCTTCAAGATTTTTCCCAAGATGGAAATTCTAAAATTATCTTCATCAATAATTTTTTCTGATTGGTAACCTATCTGAGAATTTTCTTTTGTACCTAACTGATAATCATGTCGACAAGATAAGTAATTATTGAGTTATATAAAAATTGAGTCATCCAAGTTGTTGGCTCCTGAGTGTCCAATCATCCTCTGGCATGGAATTTTAAGGGCATGATAAAATATCTATCATCAGTTCCAAAATAGAGTATTCTGTCTTGATATAGTCATTGCTACTTTTATAACTATAATCAAGGTATATCACTTTATAGGAGCAAACCTCACGGTGGTTATTACAAGAGAAATATGAGTAGAACATTTTATTTATAAATGTTTAGTGGTATTGTCCTTGCATCAGCTTTTAGCCTTTTTTAATTTAAAGTTTATGTTTAATATTATTTTGTACTTATCTCAAGTTTACAGCATGATGATTAGACCATCATATACTTTACAAAGTGTGAGTAGATTGAGTTGATTGGATTTGGTCACCAATGAAAGTGGGGGATGAGGAAGCATTCTGGGTGAAATCCCAGATTTCTGATGAGGATGGTTGGCATTTCAATGGTAAAGGGAATACAGCAGAATGACCAAGTTTGCAGAAAAAAGATGAGCTAGGCCGAGGGCATATTGAATTAGAGGTATGAGTGAAATTTCCAGGAAAATTTATTTGAAGACTTTGGATTATAGGGATCTGGTGCTCAGGAGATGGGCTGAGGCCAGGAAGACAAATAATGGGAGTCACTGGCACCAAAGTGTCAAGTCACTCCATAAAATTCATTACCCAGTGAACATTTGGATAGCGAAAAGAGTGTGTGCCCATGTTGGAAACTGAGAATGCAGGCATTTAAGGAGGAAGAGTAATTCTCAAAAGAAGGAATAGTTAGAGATATGTAAAGAGAACTAAAAGTGGGAGCAAGGGAGAGGAGTTATGGAAAATAACAGAGGAGAGACTATAAGCTATACAATTATTGAATTATAGGGAAATGATTTTGTGGAAGAGAGAGAGAGAGAGAGAGAGAGAGAGAGAGAGAGAGAGAGAGAGAGAGAAAGAAGAAGAAGAAGAAGAAGAAGAAGAAGAAGAAGAAGAAGAAGAAGAAGAAGAAGAAGAAGAAGAAGAAGAAGAAGAAGTTGTCGAAGAAGGAGGAGGAGGAAAAATGGCTTTTTTCTTTGTTGATTTTTTTTTCAATGAAAAATACAGGCTGGATGCATATGTTGAAGTGACAATGACAGGGAAGTACTGCATGAACAAGAATAGAGAGACTAGAGGGAACATATTCACATTTGAGTTTGGAACCTAATGTGTGTGAAAGAGGGTGTCAAAAGATGAAGTCAGCATATAGTTCCGTAAGGAGCTTGAACTGTATCACAAAGGCAACATCAAAGCATTTCAAGGAGGGCACAGATAATTTCAGGATTGTGTTTTAGAAAGAACATTCTGACAGCTGTGTGGAGGAAGGTTGGACAAGTGCCAGTCTAGGGAAGGAGATCAGTCAAGAGGTTAGCGAAATCTTGGCCGGAGAGGATAGAATCTTCATAAGGGTATATGAAGTGGGAACTAACCCATGACGCTTGCAGAGATTCAGTTATCTGTCTTTGATAAAGTGTTGCTTCTGCACATATCCTGATGTTTCTAATAATAGCCATCAGTGTGAACAACCAGCCGCTTGTCTAAATTAGCTCAGAAGGTGACACACACTGTTGCGAATTTGCATGATTATCTTTGGCCTTCAAAGGGAAAATATTTCTATGCTCCACTTCACCATAGTCACAGCTCTTGTCTTGAAGAAGGGTTTTGGTTCCAAGGCTAGATCTTTGCTCAGCTCTAGGGAATGTCACCCACAGAAGGACTGCAGCACGCAGCCTCTGGTTCTATCTTTTCCTTATTCTTCATATACTAAAAATTATAGTTTCTTGTACTCTCCTTCTTTCTTTCATCATGGGTTCAGTTTACCTATATTTTAAAGCAGTGGTTCTTTCCTACTTGGAGGACATTTGACAATGCCTGGAGACATTTTGGTTGTCACAACTAGGAAGAGGTTGTTATTGGCACCTGTGGGAAGAGAGCAAGAATGCTGCTAAATATCCCACAATGCACAGGATAGTGCCCACAAACAAATAAAGAATTATCTGGTTGAAAATGTCAATAGTGCCAAGGTTGAGAAATTCTGCTTTAAAGGACTAGGATTTTTTTTTCTATTTTTTAAAAATTTATTTTTCCCTTGCTCTAACCAGCTTGGCTCAGTGGATAGAGCATCGGCCTGTGGACTCAAGGGTCCCAGGTTTGATTCCGGTCAAGGGCATGTACCTTGGTTGCAGGCTCATACCCAGTAGGGAGTGTGCAGGAGGCAGCTGATCAATGTTTCTCTCTCATTGATGTTTCTAACTCTCTATCCCTCTCCCTTCCTCTCTGTAAAAAAATCAATAAAATATATTAAAAGAATTTATTTTTCCCATCACCATTTATTTCCTCTATGCCCTCTACCATCACCACCCATCACCATTCACCCCCCAAATCACCACCTGGTTGTACAAGTCCATGGGTTCTCTCCCTTTGAGGATATTTTTCTTAAATATGAGCTTTTTGTTTCATCACTTATTATTTTAAAAAATCTACTTTTCAAGTTCTCTACTTCTAGCCACCTATGAATCTACTATACAGTGAAATGGAAAATTGAATAAATTGTTTGGTTATGGCAAACCAACTTTCTAAAATAATTTTTACTCAATTGTTAAATACTAGAGGCCCGGTGAAATAAACTCGTGCACTGGGGGGTGTCCCTCAGCCTAGCCTGCACCCTATCCAATCTGGGACCCCTCGGGGGATGTCTGACTGCCTAAACCAGCAGTAGGACATCCCTCTCACAATCTGGGACTGCTGGCTCCCAACCGCTCACCTGCTTGCCTGCCTGATCAACCCCTAACCACTTCCCTGCCAGCCTGATCAATGCTTAACTGCTCCCCTGCCAGCCCAATTGCCCTCAACTGCCCTCCCCTGCCAGCCCAATCACCCTCAACTGCCCTCCTCTGCTGGCCCGATCACCCTCAACTGCCTCCCCTGCTGGCCTGGTTGCCCCTAACTGCCCTCCCATGCTGGCCTAATTGCCCACAACTGCTCTCCCCTGGTGGTCACCTTTCTTGTGGTGGCCATCTTGTGCTCACATGGGGGTGGCCATCTTGTGTGAGAGTGTGATGGTCAATTTGCATATTACCTCTTTATTATATAAGATTACTCTAATCTATATCTTTTTAATTGAATGGTTCAAATCATGCCAATAGGTGCTAAAATCTCCTCTGTAGTTGGATCTTGAGCCATGAATACATAAATAAAAATGAAACATGCAGATAGGTTGCCTTATCAGATTTTGGCCTGAAATATTAGTATTTTTCAAGTGCTCTGTAAAATTTTTAATCCATATTCTCAAGCTTTGGTGAATCATAGAGGATAAATGTTTTCTATTGGAATAGAATGCTATTGCCAATGCCCTCAGCTTTCTCTGTGTACACTGAGATTTAAGCAAAAAGTTTGGGACACTGGCTATCTTGAAAAATAGCTATTAACCACTAGCTTCTCTCTAGGATATTGCCTTCACTTCCTTTAACTTGCTGAGGAAATAGATTATATTTATTTTACAATTCTTTCTTCCAATATATTTTAAGGAAAGAGCAAATTCCTGCAGAATGCAACAGATATATGCCTTTATAAGGTAGGGGATAATTTACACATCTCACAATTACCAGAAATGTACTAGATATTTTGTCTTTTTAGCTAAGTTTCACTTAATTTTTGCCACATTTTGACTTCCGTTTTCTCCCAGCATTTCTTTATGATGTTCAAAACAAAAACATTTCATTTATCATCAAATAAACCATATGTTAATAAGGCAGATATTTAAGCATTTAACAATTAAAGCAAATAGTTGAAAAGGAATTCTCTGAGAAAGTTAGGTCTACACTGAAATAAACCAACTTTTTAGAATTAGCATGAAGAACAACCCATCACATAGGAAGCCTAGAGTGTCATCCTGGGCTGGAGTCTGAGCTAACTGTTCTTTCTTTTGGCAGTGATGATGGAACTCCCTTTTCTAAGTTGCATCTAAATATCATGTTGGAGTTTCTAGAAGGATACAGTGGCATCATACTTTTCCTTTTGACTTTGGGTAGAATTACAAATGAGAAGTAAATCCTAAAGAGTACTAAAATAATTCATCTAGGGTTAAAACTTTTTAATATTAAGTGAAAATTCAGTATAATTTCAGATAAACCTCTTGCTGTTGTGTTATTGTTTTTTTTTTAAACACAGTTTTAATCTTTGCATGGTTATATGACTTGAAAATACAAGGAGTCTGGCCATTTAGATAATAGTCTGCATTGTTAAGTATCATCTTCTCTAAGTTTCTGTAATAATCCATACATATACCTGTCATTTCATTTATCACATTGAGTTCGAATTATTTTTTATGTGACTATCTCCCCCATTAGAATGCAGGACCTTGAACTAAGAACTAAATGCTAATTTGTCATTTTATTCCCAGTGTCTAGAGTAGACCAACTATAAAAATGAACAAATGAATAGATAGCTAGATGGATAGATGGAGGTGTAGCACTGAATGAGTCCACTGAGAATAGGTTAAAGGCAATAGTAACTTTGACCCAGTATACCTGTAGCATATATTATTAATGGATTTTTAGTGGAAAAATATTTAAAAGCTTCAGGGTAAAATATGTTTAGGGAATTCTGGGTTTGTTTCTTATAAATGAAAAGACTTCCATAGGCACTGTGAAATTTTGAGAAAGAATAGGATGTATAACATTTCAGAAATTTATTTGAGCAAAGAATACATTGTGTCTTTTCCAGAAATGACATTCAGTGAAAGACACTACATTTAAAAGGAAGCTCAGAGCTATTGGTGAGAAAAAAAAGAGAAACATGAAAGGAGGTGAGATTTTTTGATACTTAACTCTCAGAGTGAGTAGTAGAGATTAGTGAAAAAGATAAATTTTCTTAGCTCTAAAATGGGTTGAGCTCAAGGTTATAGCAAGAAAACAAAAAGAAAGAACACAGGTTAAGGCTCGTAATCTAAGCAAGTGGGAAGATATTCAATTGTACTTGCACTTTTTTCTCTCATTATTTTCTTTTCATAGTTATCTATATGAAAGTGGATTTAGCCATATTTTGTGTGGCCTAATCAATGCCCTAAATAAGGTACCTGCCCTCCTAAGCCTAACCCTCTATGCTCTCATCCCTTAAGGCTCCTTGCCTCTCTCTTTCCACTCCAGTCACAGGAGTCTTTGCTGTCCTTCAAGCATACTGAATACACTTTGGCCTCAAGGTCCTTGTGTCATCTTTTCCCTGTGTCTGAAAAACTGTTCCCCAAATACCCCTTCTTACTCAGCTCTCCAAATGACACCTCCTCAAGGATTTCTTCTCCATCTAAAATATTCTGCCTCTTTTTTCTTAATCTTTTTAATTTTTCTTCTTGGTGCTAACCACTGCCTGACATATGACATACCTGTGTGTGGTTTGTTTTCCTTCATTGGAGCATAAACTTAGTAAAACACTTCGCCAGATGTTAAGGATCCAATGGTAAATAAGCTGGATACGGTCCTTGCCCTTAGGGGGCTTCCAGACTCGGATGAACGTAGGTCCCTGTCCTGTGCTCCCTAACAGAGACTCTGTAGCATTTGTGACAAGGTAATAATAACAAGGGAAGTTCAGCAATGCTAAATTTTCTATACGTTTGCTAAAGGTGTGAGAAAATCCTGGTCATAGAACTACTTCACAATGTTATTGAAAATCCTATCTAATAAAAGAGAAACATGGTAATTGGCATACGACCGCTACCCTTCCCATTGGCTAATCAGGGCAATATGCAAATTAACTGTCAGCCAAGATGGCGGCTGGCAGCCAGGCAGCTTGAAACTAACATGAGGCTTGCTTTCTTCAGTGATGGAGGAAACCATTGTTCCCTGCCTGCCTTGCAGGCCTCTGAGCCTGCAGTTTGAAACATTTTAACAAAATATAGAAGCTAAAAAAAAAACCAGAAACCAGCTTTCAGCGAGCTGGGATCTCAGAGCTGGAGTCAGAGCTGGAGTTATACATTATTTCGAACTGAAACAAACCAGATACCTACTTTCTTCAGCGGAGGCCTAAGAGCTGGAGCCTCAGAGCTAAAGATGGCCCAGAATTAAAAAACAAAAAAAAGAAAAAAGGAGCAGTTGGGAGCATCCGTCACCCGCCAGACTGAAAACAGCCCTCAGCCCCTCACCCAGACTGGCCAGGCACCCCAGTGGGGACCCCCACCCTGAAGAGTGTGTGACCAGCTGCAAACAGCCATCATCCCTTCACCCAGGCTGGCCAGGCACCCCAGTGGGGACCCCCACCCTGAAGGCTGTGTGACCAGCTGCAAACAGCCATCATCCCCTCACCCAGGCTGGCCAGGCACCCCAGTGGGGACCCCCACCCTGATCCAGGACACCCTTCAGGGCAAACCAGCCAGCCCCACCCATGCACCAGGCCTCTACCCTATATAGTAAAAGGGTAATATGCCTCCCAGCACCAGGATCAGCGGAGCTGAGAGGCTTCCTGGCACCAGGATCAGCATGACAGGGGGCAGCGCCCAAACCCCCTGATCGCCCTGCAGCTCTGTGTGTGACAGGGGGCGGGGCCACAACCTCCCTATCGGCCCTGCTCTGTTTGTGACAGGGGAAGGCGCCCCAACCTCCTGATCAGCCCTGCTCTGTGCCTGATACGGGGGAGCTCCCCAACCTCTGATCGCCCTGCGGCTCTGTGTGTGACAGGGTGCGGTGCCCCAACCCCCTGATCGGCCCTGCTCTGTGTGTGACAAGGTGCGGCGCCCCAACCCGCACCCCCCCCACGGGCCCTGCTCTGTGTGTGATGGGGTAGAGCCATAACCTCCCCATTGGCCCTGCCCTGAGTGTGAGAGTGGCGGCACCCCAACCCCCTGATCGGCCCTGCTCTGTGGGCGATAGAGGGCAGCGCCCCAACCCTCACCCCACGGGCCCTGCTCTGTGTGTGATGGGGTAGAGCCATAACCTCCCCATTGGCCCTGCCCTGAGTGTGACAGTGGCAGAGTCCCAACCCCCTGATCCGCCCTGCTCTGTGTGTGACAGGGGGTGGTGCCCCAACTCCCCTATCGGCCCTACTCTCTGAGTGACAGGGGGGAGCTCCCCAACCCCCTGATGGGCCCTGCTCTGTGCGTGACAGGGGGGAGCTCCCCAACCCCCTGATCGACCCTGCTCCGTGCGTGACAGGGTAAGGAGCCCCAACCACCCTGATGGGCCCTGCTCTGTGTGTGACAGGGCAGCGCCCCAACCCCTGGATTGGCCCTGCTCTGTGCCATGGGGTGGCACTGCAACCTCCCCATTGACCCTGCCTTGAGTGTGACAGGGGGCGGTGCCCCAACCCCCCAATCGGCCCTACCCTGAGCGTGACTGGGAGTGGCATCGCAACCTCCCCATCCGCCCTGTTCTATGCATGACAGGGGGTGGCGCCCCAACACCCCAATCGACCCTGCTCTGAGCCCGGCCAGGGGCTGCATCTAGGGATTGGGCCTGCCCTCTGCCACCCGGGAGCAGGCCTAAGCCAGCAGGGCGTTATCTCCCGAGGGGTCCCAGTCTGTGAGAGGGCACAGGCCAGGCTGAGGGACCCCCCCTTCCCCCCGAGTGCACAAATTTTTGTGCACCGGGCCTCTAGTTAAATATAATGATATATATACACCAGCTCTTTGTAAAAGGTAAAATACTATAGGATTATATATAATTATTAGTGTTTCACCAACACTTACTGTTCATCTAAGTTTATATTTCTGAACCAAATGAATAAAATAGACACATCTTTCAAAGGTACAAATTGTCCACAGGCATAAATTTGATACATTCAGAAACCCATTAGCAATTTCAGGCTCACCAACTTCTAGAATTCTAATGCAGGAAGGGGCCTTAGAGATCACCTAGTGCAACCCCCTCACTTTGGTATTTATGCTATGGCACTAATTATTGCAATCTACTGCAGTAAACAGTGGTCGAGAGGCATTAAAAGACCCAGAGGAGTACTCCATGAACTTGGCCTCTAATTGGCAGTTACAACTCAACCTTGGCATAGAGAAGGGATTTTTTTTTTCCTTTTACTCTAAACAAATAACCTTGGTGTACATAGTGTGTCTTTTCAAACTGAAGAGTGAGACAGGAAGGAGAAATTAACATTAGGAATTGTTGAATTGAACTCATCTTTCTTTGCTGAAGTACATTTTGTTGTTTGGAGGGAATGAACTACTGAAAGTCTGAAAGTTGTTCATTACCAGGTTCTGAACCGTTCTAATGTCAATATTCTGGTGTGAAAATTCAATGGACTTCAGGATCTAATTGAACATTAAAGCCAAAAATAGTTCAATGATTGCACCAGAGCAATGTGCATTTTTACCAACATACATTTCAGGAACCAGAGTGTGGTCTTCCTTGATGAACCCTATCAAAAGTCGACCTACACCTGGAGATAGAGTGGTGAACAATACCAGCTTGGTCTCTAGAAGATCTTGATCTCTTAAGATAGAGATAAAATGAGAGTGAGGAACATAATGAAGAAAATACAACACCTTGGTGTTTTAGTGACTCAACCAGTGCTCTGAACCCTTTGATAATTCAGAGAAGTATTAAGGTGTTCTTGTTTCTCAAATGATGGGCTTCCTTGCATAAGACTTTTAACATATTTCCCCATTTCTTTCTATTGTCTATATTTCCTAGGAAGGTGGATTTCTAACTGCCATATTCTTCTTACTCATACTGGTCTCCTAGGTTATGTGGGTTGTGTGATGCTTTCCCATATATTGTTGTTTCTACTTCATTTGAATACAGTATTCAGCCATCTTGTAAGTGCTACCATTCAAATTAAGGACTTGGGTGTTCATCCCCCCTATAAAGCAATGATGCTCCTTAAATGGAAACATTATTTGTCATCACTGAAGACTAATTGTTTTGAGAGCTTTCTCCTTATGAACAGATTAGAAATGCATTTTATGTTAACATTTATTTTTAAACACAAGAACTCTTAGTTATTTTATTTAATTAGACTAGTCATCCCTAAAGAGGCATTACATGGGACATTATTAAATTGTCTTGAAAGTTTTGCTGGGTGGTTCAAGACATTTCGGCTGAGGGCCTTCATCCTTGTTAGAGTATACCAGTTAGTGGCATGTGTGGAGGAGGCAGTCTAGCGTTTGTATGGTGACTTCATGCCATCAGCAGTCCACATTTCGATATTTTTGCTGCACTGGCTTAAAAAATGGCTTCATTTTTATTTATTTTATTTTTAAAAATATTTTTGAAGGATTTCAGAGAGAGGAAGGGAGAGGGAGAGAGAGATAGAAACATCAATGAAGAGAATCATTGATCAGCTGCCTCCTCCTGGGGATCAAGCCTCAACCCGGGCATATGCCCTGACCCAAATCGAACTGTGACCTCATGGTTCATAGGTCCACCTTCAACCACTGAGCCACCATAGCTGGGTCTCAGTTTTACCTACATGTAGTCATAACTGTGTTCTAGGAAGGAGGAGAGAGTGGGGAAAAAATAAGCTTCCAGTGGAGTTAGGTTCTTTGAGGAGTCTTTGCTGGACACTTCACCCAGTGATTTAATAACCACACTTGGCTTCAAGGAAGTCTGGGAACTGTAGTCTGTTAGCTGGGTACATTGCCACTTATAAAATGATGATTCTGTTAGTAAGGAAGGAGAGAATTATTGTTAGGAAGGAAGTTGCACTCTCAGCCACACTTAACTGTGCATCTCAGCCAGGAAAGAGGAAATTTCTTTCACCTAATGGAATTCAGCCATCCGCACTAGCAGTTGGTGCAGCCTTTCACCTCCCCTGAGATATTAAACGAATTATGTTAGCTCACTGACATATCACCAACTAAATTTCTTAGACCCTAGTGGTATTCGTGTTAGAAGCAGGATCCTTGGCATAACTTCTGACAGGAATCCTGGTGTACTGTTGCTCTAGAACACACACCTTTCCAATTGTTTGATTTCACAGCAGGCATTTACCTTCGTTTCTATCTTGGGCTGCATAGGTGAAAATTGTCTGCAGTTTTGAGGTGCTTATAGATTTATAGAGAATTTTAAATATTTTATTTATTTAATTAAAAAAATTGAAAACAGGCTATGAAGTACTCAATATAGCAGAACTGTATTATAAACAAGATAGAGATTGGGTTATGGAACTGTGGATAAAAAATGGTCCACATATTCAATCACACAAGCTCAGGGGAGGCCAGCCTGGTGGGCCTTATAAAACCAGAAACCAAAGTCACTACACAAGGTGATCTGAACGTAAACATTTCTAACTAAGAGTGGGTCATGGTGGGTAGTCTTGTCTAGGCCGGTAGCTTCCTTGACAAAGGTCAATCTTTACTTTTGAAGTGGTTTATTGTATTTGTGCATCTAAGATAACATATCTTGGAAAAGTCAGAGTAATCTTCTTTCCCAGACATCTCAGAGCATGAGACCATAGAAACCTCATTGTTATCTTGAACCCATGTATGTGCTGTAAATGTTAAGTATCAACTCTCCTGTACCCATCAATGTAAAAGAAATATGTGTCTCTGTACTTTACTTTTTATCTAATACCAGAGACTTGCCCACTTTTCTTTCTCCCACCTCTTTAATCTACCATCCATGGATTTCATGTAACACTCCTTACGTCTCCTCCTTCGATTCTAATGTATAAAACAAGCTGTAAAACTGCCATTCTCTAGAGCATTTTCTTAGCCCATTGAAAATTTTGCTTCCTGGCAATTGTTTCAGTTTGGCTCAGATAAACTTTTATGAGATTTAAAAAAAAAATCAACTTGTAGAAATGAGTGTAGACATTTGCTAGTGACACTAAAGACTTTGAGAAATATTTATGCTATCCTTATTAGTCTACTATCAATTTTTAAAACACATTGCTGCCCTAACCGGTTTGGCTCAGTGGATAGAGTGTCAGCCTGTGTACTCAAGGGTCCCAGGTTCGATTCTCGTCAAGGGCATGTACCTTGGTTGCAGGCACATCCCAGTTAGGGGGTGTGCAGGAGGCAGCTGATGGATGTTTCTCTCTCATCGATGTTTCTGACTATCCCTCTCCCTTCCTCTCTGTAAAAAATCAATAAAATATATTAAAAAAACCACATTGCCATTGATTGAAAATATGACTAAAGAGTCATTTTGTTTTTTAAAAAATTGTGGGGGTAGGGATGGGAGGACCATTATGCTACTTTCAAAAGTCATTTTATTCTTGACAAAATGTTTTCATTAATTAAATTCAAGGTTAATAAACTAATCTTTAGCCAAAATTATTGCATAAATGTAGAGGCTTGACCTAAACTTTATTATAATTGATTTAAAATTTTTGTAATGTATTGGCTAGAACTGGATTAATAAACATATAAGGAATAGTAAAATAATATTATACTCGGATACGAAACATATTTTGTTATAGTTAGTATAAATTTATACATACTATATCTTTAGAAAACTATACTGTATTTAAATGGCTTTTTAATTCTACCATACACAACATCTGGTTTAACTAACTCTTACATGTGTTCACTCATCACTATGGGATTGTGGACATAGACTGGACTCCTTACCAAATGCGTTTTCAAGCAAAGCTCCACTGTTCAAATTGAACAAGGAAAACAGTGCTCAAGCATTGTACCAGTAGATGACTAATAACTCCAAGCAATAAACTGCTCTAGATAGAGATCTGTGTTTAGTAATAAAAATGTAATCGTAAAGTGTAACTCATGCTGGAGTTTCTATCCTTCCAAGCCAAGTTACCATCGACAGACATGTTAATGCCTGACAGCATATTTCAGCACCTTAATGTCAGAAAACAAGAAAATGCCAGTTTTATTCAGACTTCAACAGATCCCACCTACTTAGGCATCTCCTAACTTGTGGGTTGAATGCAATTTTAAAGTCCTGGTTGCTCAATAACTGATGATCATCGTTCAGGGACTGTGTCTCTTCTTCAAGGAGAAAGCAGTAATTTGTAATAAAGATGATTTTTAAAATGAAATGTTTCTAAAGTTTTACAGTTTCTAGTACACTCTGACTTTTTAAATAGAGCGTTTTGTGACAGAATTACCTTTTTTCTTTCTCATGCTCCATGTTGTACCTTACCTCACATGCCATAATTTTTACGATTTATTTTTAGTCATTCATTAGTCAAACATGCATTGCATTCATTGTGTGTGTGTGTGTGTTTGTGTGTGTGTGGGTGTGTGTTTCTAGGAGAGGCAACACTATGTTAGGTGCTAAGGATGCAAAACTGAATAAAACGCAGTTCCTCCACACTAGGAGCACACAGGTTGGCAAAGTAGGCATGCACGTAAATTGATACCAGCCATACATTTTTATAAATAACTAGAGGCCTCGTGCATGGATTCGTGTACCAGTGGGGTCCCTTGGCCTAGCCTGCCAGGATCGGGCCACAAGCAGCTCTTTGACATCCCCCAAGGGGTCTGGGATTGTGAGAGGGTACAGGCCAGGCCAAGGGACCCACAAGTGCACGATCAGGGCTCCAGGGCATGTTCGGCCTGTCTCACCCAGTCCTGATCAGAGCCAATAGGGGCCAGCTAGCTGGGGAGGGATCATGGGAGGTTGGCCAGCTGGGGAAGGCCCACAGGAGGGCCCCAGGGTGTGTCTGGCCCATCTCGCCCAGCCGGACGCCAGCAGCAAGCTAATCTACCAGTTGGAGCATCTGCCCCTGGTGGTTAATGCTCATCATAGCAACTGGTTGAATGGTCGAAAGGTGGGAAACTTAGCATATTAGGCTTTTATAGGTATAGATGTAATCAAGCTGTGACCAACAGCAGTGCGAGCTCAGTTGACAGGGCAACTTGTGACAGTGCTAAGAAAGCCTATAAAGAGGAGACATTACCTCTAAATTGAGAGAAGAAATAAAAAATTTCCAGAAAATAAGAGGCAAAGCCTATGCCTGGCCTAGTGAAATAGCATGCCTAAGGCACAGTGACATGAAGGGACTTTCACGACTAAGGGATGGTGAGTGCACCTTGACTGAAGAGGACAGATAAGAATGATGTAAAGGAGCCCTAGCCGGTTTGGCTCAGTGGATAGAGCATCAGCCTGTGGACTGAAGGGTCCCAGGTTTGATTCTTGTCAAGGGCACATGCCTGGATTGCGGGCTTGGTCCCCAGTAGGGGGCGTGCAGGAGTCAGCCAAGCAATGATTCTCTCCCATCATTGATGTTCCTATTTCTCTCTCTCTCTCCCTTTGGCTCTGTAATCAATAAAAATATATTTTTTTAAAAAGAATGATGTGGAGGAAATAGGTGGGCAATATTTTATAAAGTCTTAGATAGGTCATGCTTAATAATTTGGATTTTTATCCCCCCGAAAGGAAACATTACTCCATCCATTGATGTTCTTGCTGTGTGTGTGTGTGTGTGTGTGTGTGTGTGTGTGTGTGTGTGTGTGTGTGTGAAGGGGAGTGGGGTAGAGAGCATGTTAAGCAGCAGTGTTCTAAAGCCCAGTTATGTGCTAGGATAGTAATTATTGCACATTTATTATTGATAACATTTATTGAATACTCACTATGTGCCAAGCATGTGTATACATTTTACATGATTCTAAATATGTTAGCTCTAAATTTAACACTATACTACCCTTAGAACAGTAGCGGCCAGTTCTCTGCATCTGCAGAGTGTAAGCCCTGGCGGGGCCACGTTCCCAGAGCTCCTTGGTTGGTTTCCTCAATAAACATTCATCTCTCTGGCTTAAGGTGGAAACATTGTCCCTCCCTCACACATACACACGTGTGTCTACACACACACACACACACACACACACACACACACACACACACACACACACACTTTCCATTTCTTTCTGCATGGTGCTTATAATGCTTCCTCTGGGCTGTGGTGCTTGCAAATCTGTGGCTGGAGCCCCTTGTTGTTAGCATTCTAACACTCACTTATAAGTCAGGGAATCAAGCACACCATATTTCTAGGTAAATTGGGAGTTTAAAAAGTATATTAGCAATTCAACAAAAATGCACATAAGATACTATAAACCAGAGAGGTAACCTTTTAAGCAATGTTATAAATATGCATTTTCTTTAGTGTTTCTGGCTTAAAATAGCAAGTTTGGAAGATAAGCACATATTTCCTAAACCTTCTAGGGTCTAAAGAAAGTGAAAAGAGCTTAGATCTGACCTGTGCTTTGACCTATTTTTCAAGAGCACAAGCCAGTGATCACTCCCTGATGAAAGCAAAACAAAACACGCTGTAAGGGATTCTTTGTTATTATGTCCACAACTTGTCAATACTCCATTAGCAATTCTCCCATGGAGAAGGAATTTCTGTCTGGTAGAAAAGAACATAACAAAGCTATGTGGATATAATTCTGCTAAATACCCATGGTTTTATATTAAAGCACTCAATTTGCAAAGCAGTTCTCCAGAGCACTAATTTCTTCCCCAAGCTCAAAAAGTTTCTTCACAGTAAATGCTAAATCTTCAGCCTGCTTTTATTGAGTTTTTTTCCGGAGTGGCAGGACATCAAATCTGTAATATGTAAATTATAAGTAGTGTATTAATTTGTCCTCAGAACCCAAATTATTTCAGATCAATATCAGCAAACACATTACTAAACCTCTCTGTAGAGATAAACAATCCTATAATATTGCAGATAAGGTGGCATATGTTACTTGTGTATTTAGTTTCCTGTGTTTAACCAGATTAACTACAGATATAAGGCTTTTGAACTTTACTCATTTTCTTTACTGCGAAGCAATTACAATATTATTCTTACCCTGATGTTACTCTTTTATATGAGAGAGATTTTTAAAGACTCAAATATTATAAAATATTCAGGTTTATAAATATTTGAGACTTCAAAAAGCATTCTAATCAATCTGTCATTATTCTGAAAATGCCTATTACCACCACAATTCTCTGCATTGTTTAAATTTAGGCCCCACTCTAGAGATGATTAGACTCAGGATAGGTGATGTCCATAAATTTAATATACTCCTTTTGCCATTTCCCCCCTCCATAAATGTAAATTTTAATGCCCGGTGCTTATACCTTATGAAGTATATCTTAGTATCTGTACTAGTCAGGATGGGTTGTTATTAAAGTATCATAACCTACAACCCCCCAAATTGCAGGGGCTTTAAATGACAAAAGTTTATTTCTCACTCCTGCTAGTCTTCCATCCTGAGTCAGCAGAAGGCTCTGCTCTGCACTGTACTCATTCAGGGGCCCGGCCTGCCCAGACCTGGGCAATCTAAAATATTACAGATAGCAGTGACATGGCACACTGGCTCTTAAAGGTTTCCCCTCAAAGGTGACACATTGCTTTTGCTCACATCCTAATGGCCACAGCAAGCAATGTGTGAACTCCTAATATCAAGGAGGTGGGACCGCGCAATCAGATTTTGTGCCTGGTGGAAGGAATCCCGGACATTACCAAGAAGAACATTAAGAACCCATCTGGTTCTTAAATATTTAGTTTACTTCCCACATGCGAAATATGCTCAACTCATTTTCAAGTGAGACAACTCAAAATTGCCATTCAGTCCTGGTATAAACTCAAAGATCTGGCAATAGGAAGGCTATGAAAGTCTTCTTCCCAGGGAGGCCCATATTCTTCTGAAACATAACGCATTGGCAAAAAATAAAAGAATCATATTGTGATGCTAAATTTCGAATGGTACAGGAAAGTCTTTCTTCACCTCTGAGCATTTGTGCATGCTTTGCCCTCTTCCCCAAATGCCCTTTCCCTTCTCTTCTCTGTCTTATGAACTTTTAATTCAAAACGCAGTTCACATGTCCCCCATGTTGTGAAACATTCCTCAATATGACACTGAAGAATAAAGCATATTCTCCCATATTCTTATGAAGTTTTCTCTTACACTTGCAAAATTGCATTCTAATTATATATTCGCCTGATTTTTTTCCACTAGACTTTGAAGATATGATTGGACTCTGAAGATATGATTGATATGTTATTCTTCAATTCTCAGTACCTATACAGTGCAAGGCACATAGTTACTAAAGAAATTATTAAGGAGCGATTATTGCTTCGAGCAATTTATTATAAAATCTACAGTTGAGACTTTTCTTTAGATTGAGTTTTAACTAAACCTCTTAACATAACTTGAATGAAAGATTTGATCTTGCAATTATTTTGTTTGAATGTGTTTTTCCTCTTTCCTCTTATTCCATCTTTTATTAATAATCATAGCCCAGGCTTTCAAAACAGCACACTTGGACTATTCTGACTATTTCTTAGCTAATATAATTAGTTTTCCTTTTTATTCATTTTAAAACCAAGATACTCCCATTATCTAAAAGTTCTCATTTTGACCATACCATGACCAAGAACCCACAATGTTTTTTCTGTAATTTGCTAGTTCTGACTCTCAAAATACCATTGAATGGATTTATTTTCCATCCCATACTCGATTTCATGTTGTGACTATCCACCCCCTATTATTTGTTTCCTTATGAACAGCATATTCCTGTACCCCCAAATCCTGGTTGCAGTTTGATCTGAGTCACTGTTAGTTCACCGGTATAGCTATGATAGGTAACACAGCAGCTGTCTCTGCAGCTATGAAGGGTGACTACATGACTCTCCCAGAGGTGTTTCTGTATTTGTTGAGAGTCTTACACTCCCAAAGGCATTGACGCAGTCCCCTTCAGACTAACCTTCAGAGCCAGAATGTTTCCTTTTCCAGCACGTTTGCCTGTCCCCATTCATGACCGGGTCAGCTCTGCAGAGCATGGCCTGAGATTTTTCATTTCTTCCACTTAAAAAAAAAATATCTAAAGTATGCAAATGTTTAGCCCAGAGGAAGAGCTGGTGCTTTCATCTTCCAGAAAGTAAAGGAAGCAGTGCTGAAAACTGCTAGTCTGGATTTAATTCTAACCTACAAAGAAGGACATGAGGGTGGGGGTGAGGTTCTGAATAATAGGAAACTTAGAAGAAGAAATGATCTCATCTTGGAGTTGCTAATTATCAATAAGAACATAATGAGTATATCAGACTCAGGCCCAGACTTTATAAAAGCAGATTTCAAAAGATTCCAAGAAAACATAGAAAATATGTGTTTCAACTGGCTAGAGATTCTAAAGTAATGAAAGAAAGTAAAAAAATTATTCTTAAAATAAGCAAATCAGGAACAAAGAAACAGAAAAGGACAAGATACTCCTCAACTGTAGATGTTGCTATTAAGGAAGAAATCTAAAGGAGTCTGGAGTGGTAGATGATATAATAAGAAATGTGGATGCACAGGAAACTTTTGACCCAGTCAGATTTTAAAACACAGCATATGAAATATGGAGGGAAAATATGTGACCTAAGACATATTTTAAAAATGAGTGGCAAAACTCAGCAAGTATAATGGCAAGGAAGTTAATGGTTTAGAATAAATTAAGGCTTGCTGAAATGTTCATAACAATTCAAATTACTTTCGATGGATTTTGAAAATGAAGGGTAGGGAATGCCATTAGGGAAGATCATCAACAAATGACAGAGAACAACATAAAATAACTAATAAATAGATACTTCGCTTCAATGATTTTTATTTTTTAAAAAGGCATTCAAATGTTATAGAGTGAACAAGCCATAATTAAATGAAATGTTTCTGAACTAGATGAAAAGGATCTGACAAAACAGCCCAGATCCTTTCTAACCGCTCCCTTTCTGGAGCCCAGACAAATTGTTCTCCAATGTACTGCCCAAGAGAAGAAACATGGTCGATTTGAGGAAAGGTGAACTACCTGGGGTGAGCACTATAACCAACAGCCTGAACATCACTTAGACCTATCAAGGAAACACAGATTCACAGGCTCTGCCTCCAACCTGAAGACTTTGCATTGGAACCCGGTATCTATCTACGATCCGCATCCACAATACAGTTTGAAAAGTTCTGTTCTAGAAAAATTCAGATGGGCAAAAAATTTGATTCTCCACATGTCAGTTCTGTATAATAAAGGATGCTGAGTTTTGATTCTAATCTCAGCAGAGTGGGATAAGGAATTAGTCAAGAGATGCTTTATGCACACACTGAAGGGCTGTGATAATCTCTGAGACTGAGAGAAGTCCATTCAGAGCAAAGCACACAAGCTAAATCCATTTAAAAGCTAAAATTAGGATGCACTAGCAGGGAATGTCATGCACCTTTTTTTTTGTTTTGGGAAGTGGCTGTAGAGTATAAGGGTTAAGGACAAAGGGTGAATTCCACCTACTAGATTCTAGTTTTGCCACTTTCTCTATGACTTTAATAAATTGTTTAACTTCTCGGTGTCTGGTTTTTTTTCACCTGTACAGTGGGGAAATGGTGCCCATTTCATGGATAACTGTGAGAATAACAGGAGTTAGCAAAAGTAAAGCATTTCTAAATACAATGTGTAACCTGAATTGGATGCTGGGACAGACAGAGGACTTTGGTGGAAAAACTGGTAAATGCTAAATGAAGTCTGTAGTTTAGTTACTAGCAATGCACTGTTGGCTTAAAAAGACTGTTAAATATGGGAGAAGGGAGATTTCTCTAACAATGTTAGTGGTTGGCTCATGGAATGAGCTGATATGCCACAGAATATTCTCACATGGGATAGGGCCTTGGCCAAGATGAGTGTGGCCAACAATTCTGCAATATTGTTCGTAAAATATATGCACAGCATTTTAAAGCAAGAGACTTCACATAAACAACCCAGGTTTCAGGTTTCTCTTGCAATATCAGAAGATATGGCAACACCAGGTCGATGTCTCTACCTGGCAAAAAATAAGCAGGAATTTTCCCCTCATTTCTGTGATCGGCCTTTGCCATGGAGATTTTGTCTCAGAGCTGAGTAGTGTTTGATCAAGTTGACCCCAGAGGTACACAACTTTGCTCCCAATGCCTCTGCCATTATTTACTGGCAGTGGAATATTGGGTAAATTACTTAATGTTCTCTTTGCCTTGATTTTCTTGTCTCTGATGTAATGATACCAACACCCGATTTGTAAAGATGTATGAAGATTAATTGTATTCACTACATGCAAAGTCCTTGGAACAATTCCTAACACACAGCAAGTGCTTAGTGAGTGTCTTTATCATTATTTCAGTCTGTGACTCCTGGTAGAAAGGCTGCCTGCATGCCTTCCTCTTGGCATTTCTTAGCAGAGCGTTTAAGTCAACAGTGTTTCCTTGATCTGGCATTACCATCTAAATGCAAGAAACATGTCATGTTTCCAGTCAGGCTTTGAAACAATTGTGTTGACCATTTTTTATATGTCACATTCTGTGACTGGTTAAAATCAAATAAAAATGTGGTTGGGGAAGATGGGAACAGACTGTTTTCTCTTCTCTATTTGATGAATCATTTTATGTCAAGTTCATAGTTGAAACATAAAACTACACAACGGCTATGGGAGAACCATAAGCACCATCATTATAGTTTATTAACACAAAGACACTGGCGACTAGGAGGATCTGGGAATCCCAAACTGAACTTAGGAAAATCATTGGATTTGGTGAATTTTTACCCAGTGAACAAAAACTGACTCTGATATTGGTTGATTGTATAACCGTCTTATTTTTGGTTCAGAGTGAACAGAGATGGCACATACCTTTTGACATTCGTTGTTATTCAGAGTAAAACCATAAAGCCCAGAAATTGCAGGCTTATTCCCTCTCTAGTGCTTAACACCCTCGCAAGGAAGGCAGATGCATTTTTCCAAGATAGTGGTTTCATCAAAGAACAGCTGATAATGACAGAAAAAGAGCTACCTGGTGGCTTATGCCCTTTCCCAAGGATTTACTGAATACTAATAGAACACAGCTTTTGTTCAAGAGGAGGCCTTTGCAGCCAGTGGTTGCCTTGTGTCATTAAATCTGATCACCAATTGTTTCGCCCACAGGATCTACTTTATCTCAGCATGGGTGGAAAAGGTAATTAGATATATTTTAAAAATGACAAAAAGAAGCTGGATTTTGAAATATGCACATGTTTATACAATAATGAAAAATAGGTATATGTATGATGAGTGATTTCTGTTTCATTTCTATAGAGTTACTCATTGTACATGTGGGAGGTAGAATGAAGTGACTTGGCATTATATCCTAGTAAAGGGAACCTGAACCCCAACCTGGCTTTATTTATATGTATTTTAATAGGCCATCTTGTCCACATATGATTAAGCTTCCCATGTTATATGAAAATGCATGTTAATGTATGTTAACATATACATTAATATATGTTGCCTTATATTTTCTCTCATTATTTATGATATATTGGTCTTGACTCCCCAACTATGATATACATTCCACAAGGTCATAGGTACTTCTAATACTTTCTGTCCTCTATGTTGCTCCTATCAGAGAACTGAGCACATACCACAGGTTCAGAAATACATGCTAATTGATTGAGTGTCAAAGGATGTGAATGCAGAAAGTAAATGGACAAAAAAAGTGTTCCAACAGAAGCTGAATCTTCAAAGGATGAAATAGTCACTAACTTAGAAAGTGACTTAACTGAAGACTGAGAAAATAAAACTGGGAAGATGGCTCATCCCAACACTCTGTTGAGACAGGCGCTTCAAAAGAGAAATGGATAATTTTGAATGATGAAGATAAATTTTTAGCTATGACAAAATAGATGTGGTCTTTAAACCATATTTAATTTCCTTATGATACCATGGATTAAGAGAATGTAGAATCAGATTGAGTATTTAGTTCTCTGAATCATTTATAGATAAGTTTTCCCCTCACTTTGCACTGCTTTTAATCATCATTATTGCTGGCCTACAAAGATTTAGCTTGAAAAAAAGTAATGATAGAAGTATATGGAGCCTTATTTACTGTTATTAGTCATAGAAAATACGTTGACTACTGTTCTGGTACAGATGGTCTCACCCTCATTCAGTTGCGTTATCAATGAAAGGCATTGAAGAATCTGTCTGGAAGTCAGCGTCCCCTAAGAATTTTACTCTGGAATCTTAACATGTTATCTATTTGGACTGAGGTCATTAATAACAAAGAAGTGGAGAAGGTGCCCTTGACACTTTTTCTCAAGTTGCATAAGGGAGAATGAATGTCATGCCCTCTGTTCCATGACTTATACAAAAGCCACAGTGACTTTTATGTAAATACTAGAGGCCTGATGCACGAATTCATGTAAGGGTGGGGTCCCTCAGTCTGGCCTGCAATCGGGGCCAATCAGGGCCATGGGAGGTTCCATCTGGGGTGGAGGGTGCTGTTTCCCCTGAACTGGATGAGTGATAAACTTTGATCGTATCGGGGCATACACAGGCTTTCCTATGTTTGGGTAGCTGTTATGAAATCCATTGAAGTCCTACCTAGAGAATTTAAATTAATGAAAGCAGCCACCTAGTGAGTCACCACTTCAATAAATTTTATAGGGTAGGTCACCAGATATGTATCTTTTACTTTTATATTTATTTTAGAGGAGAAGGGATAGTGACTTAACATTTGTTGAACATTTCTCATGGGTTAGGCTTTCACGTAATTTTATCATTGACTTTTCAACAACACCCTGAGTTAGGTGTGATTATCCTCTTTTGTACAAGAGGAGAATGAATCACAGAGAGGTTGAGTAACTTTCTCAAGGTACACACAACTAGTGAATATGGATCCAAATAATCTTAAGACAGAACCCATGATGTTCATCTTTTTCCTCCGTCTCTCATTATAAACATAGATTTTCTATTTTCTGCAATTCTGCCAACCTAATTACAAAGCTTTTTAAATTTATAGAACTAACATTTATTGTGTATTTGACTACATTCCCTATGTGCTAAGTGCTTGAAATGTATTATTTGTAAATGCTCATAAACATATAAATTAGGTATAATTTTATAACTCCTATATTATAAATGTGGAAACTGAAGCACAGGTGTGTTATCTAAATAGTTCAAGATCATGTGAATAATAAATGGCAAACCAGGATTTTAACCCAGGCAGTGTGGCTTACTTTGGTTTCTGTTCTTATAACTATCCTTAACTGATACACTCTGTATTCCTTACCATATTAAACATAAACACAGACTTAGCTTCAACCTTGATGTGTGCTACTTAGTACATTTATATGTTATTACCTAAGAGGGAACCTTATATGTATGTCTCAATTCAACATAGTTTATGCACTAGTTGAATTGGGCTGAATGAATCACGTTTTACTCTACTATAAGTTTTACATGCATGAGAGTCCATTTTTCCTATGTAATAATATTGTATCTCTGAAAGACCAATTTGATCTATTCCATTAAAAATATAAGGGATACTATTTTTCAATAAAAATATAATACATGTGATGTTTTCCACTAAATTAAGTTTTCTATTCAATATAAGTTAATTACTAATGGTGTATGGGCCAAAGTGGGTTACAATATGTCCAAGAATTCACATTATTTTAGATAGAGGACCTAAAGTAACAGCTTAGTATTTCTTTGAGTTTTAAAAATAAAATACATGTACATCTTGCTTGCCTTTGAAGATCCTTTTTCTAATCTCAGATTGCCATCTGAAATTTTAATTAGTGATTTAAAATGTGCTTACACAAAGAACCTTGTCCAAGTTGTCTGTTTCTGCCAAATTAAACTATTAAACTAAGTAACCTAATTAAAATCCTTTTAGCTTTTAATCAATATTTTATTTACATACATATTTCCTGGGAAGCTTGATTAGCTTTCTGGATGTGATGGGTATTTCTTCCCCATTTATCAAAAGTCATCTTTAAAGAGAAGAGTCTCTCCTCCAAGGCCATGGAGCCAGAAGGAAATAAATGAGGATACCTTTGGTGCAGGCCCCTCCCTCAGCTCCCAGCCCTGGGGGCACCGGGAAGCCAGACATGACATTGGAACTTCAAGGTGAGGTCCAGTATGCCTCTGTAGGAGATGGAGTGGTGTGATTGTCCTATACAGGGGGTTCTTCTGCCCTTCTCTCCCAGAGACCCTGGCAACAGACATGACCATGACTGCAGGAAGTGAAACCACAATGTGCTGTCCAAACCATAAAGTAAGCTTCCCTATTCCTTCTTCTCAAGAATAAATAGTTTTATCAGACATGAAAAGTACGTCCTTTTTGTTCCACTGTCACCCTTCTCCATTGCCTATTTTCATTGGAAACAGGTTGCCCATTTCCCAGATGCAACAGCTTCAAGCTTTTTTTAAATAAGTTCAAGTATCAATAGCTCTAGAAAGCATAATTATAATTTTTTTGATTTTTAAAAACATTTAGACACATCTATTAATATTCTACTGTAGAGGATACTTGGTTTTCTTTTATTTCCCCACAGTGCCCATCCATACACACCTATACATTCTACACTCCCCATTCTCACATTAGAATTATAGCACAATTCTGATTAAGTATTTAGCATTGACAATTTCATGACTATATAAACACTATTCCCAAGTAAGTCATGTAGTACACCATGGCAACTTTTCATTTCTTGAACAACAACTTGTTTCCTTGAATTTGATTATTTTATTTTTTTGTTGTTTAAGTTAGTGTGTGTGTGTGTGTGTGTGTGTGTGTGTGTGTGTGTTCATCTAGTTTAACCTAAAATTCTCCCTTAATATGTTAAATCTCCCCTAATACAATCAAGCAAATTGCAATATAAAGTTTAATATCAGGGACATCACAGCTAGAAATTCTATTTTAGTCTAAGCTGGTTGGTTTTTATGGGTGTACATAACTATCATTCTGAATCACCCTTCACCATTCTGGGGAGTCTTTCATATCTCCATGAAGTCAGGTTTCCCTGAATTTTAAGTGAGCATATGTCTTGGTAAAGAACATTCTCCTATAACTTCCTAAAAGTGAGTACATAGAGGTAAGCTTTCTAACATCTAACATGTCTAAAACTGTTTTAATTTAACCCTTGCACTTAATAGTTTCTCTGGATATGGCATTCTAGGTGATATGGCAGATTGTAATTTCCAAAAATAGGTAAAGCGGTATCTTCCATGTCATACACTCTTAGAATTTGGCATAGACACTCCTCTTGTAGAAAGGCGAGGTCTCTATCCTCTGCCCTTCAGTCTGGACAGGCTTATGACTTTGGTGGTAGTGCTACTATATAACCTACAAAGCTAGGGTACACATGGTTATACAAGTGTTTTGCTTTGTTTGTTTTTTTGTTTAGGGGGAAACTTGGCTCTTGGAACCCAGCTATTAAGGATATAGAAACAATTCTCATGGATAGAAATCTATAGCCAGCATCAACTCACCGACCATGTGGGTGAGATCACCTGGAACTAGGTTCTTCTGACCAGTCAAGCAACTCACTCAAGTTATCTAGAACTGACCCTGCTGACCTTATCTAAATTGCAGATTTGTGACCAAAATACACGATTTGAGGGTTTGGAATGGTTTGATATAGCACAAAACATAAATCAACAGTTGGGAGAAAATTTCCCTAGGAATTTGGAAGGTATCATTCCCATCTCTTGGCTTCCCATGTTGCTGTGACAAGCAGGAAGGCATTCTGATTTCTGATAAACTTAATATAATATTTAATAATTTTTTGGAGGTTTTGGGGATTTAATCTTTAGCCCAATGCAGAAATTTTACAATGTTGAGGCCTGATATGCCTTTTTTCACTTACTATGCCCACTCAAGGGGCCCTTTAATTATGATAAATGATCTTGCATTAGTTCTTTGATGCTTTCTTCTCTCACCTCTATCCTTTCTTTCTGGGTGCCTATATGAACATTGAATTTCCTAGGCTAATTCCAGAAATCTCCTATTCTCTATTTTATTATATTTCCTTTTTTCTATCTTTCACTTTTTGTTCTATTTTGCGATATAGTTCCAATACTTGTCAACCATTCTCTTAAGATTTTTAATTTCTTGTAGTATATTTTGGATTCTTCATTATTTTCCCTTTGTTCTCTGAGTTTTAATAGTGTTTCTTTTCATAAATATATCTTTACTTACTTCTAAGATGATAAACAGTTTTTAAAATTTTCTTTTTGTTCTTCTATGTTCTTTTTAAGTCTTCTTGGGAATTGGGCCTAGAAAAACAAACTCATATATATATGATATTTTTTCTATGGTCTCTATTTACTAAAAAACAACAAACAAACAAAAAAAGAGGTGATGTACAGTCTCATATTCCACATGTTTTTACATGGGAATCTTCCAGCTCCCTGCATACCCCTACTGGGGATCTAGCTTGTAACCCAGGCATGTGCCTTGACCAGTAATCGAACCAGTGACCTCTTGGTTCATGGGTTGATGCTCAACTACTGAGCCACACCAGCTGAGCTGTATGTATACATTCTTACATCAGTTACTTTTCTCCTACCCAGACTAAGATTCTTTTAACCATATGAAGTAACTTCTCACTTTTTCTGCCCTGGTAGCTTGAGTGGATGCAATACCTTCCCCTTGTAAGGTTTAGCTCAGTCCCAGTGATTAAGAAACAGATCTGAAGATGATTGTCATGGTCAGAAGTCCCACAGGTGATTCTAAGGTGTTGCTATTGGTAGAAGCAGTCATATTTTAGTGGCTCCATCACTTAGAGAAGTGTCACTTCATACCTACATTAGGACAACATCAGAGTGCCTCTTACCTTGCATTAAGTACTTCAGCGGAACCCGTGGGTCTACTTCCCTTGCCCCCTTGCTCTTCCTAATCCAATTTTGTCTCCCTCACAGTGCTGATCAGGAGCATGCCTGAGAACTCTCAAGCTGAGCCAACAGAAACAGTAAGCAACTTCCCTATTTTCTTTAAACTGCCAGTCCATGATGGTGCCTTTCCCATGAATGCTGTACCTGACGAGTGGTGTTGGTGTTTAGGTGGGTGTTTATCCTGCTTTACATTACAGCATAACATGTTTTAGAGCCAAATGTCTTTTAGAGATTAGTTAATCCAAAGACAACATTTAAGAGATAAAGTCCAGAGACATCATGTGACTTGCTGCAAATCGTATAGTCAGTGACAAATCTAGAATTTAAATTTGGGGTTTCTGACTCATATTCCAGGTCTATAATATAGCACTGACCTTCATGTTGTAGAAATGTAGGCTTTGAGACAAATAGTTGCTTGCTTAGCTACAAAAAAGTCAATATACAAATAATTAAAATTATATGATATACTCTTAGATTTCTTTTACTTTTTTAGGGTGTAAGATAATTTTTCTGGTAACATTGCCTACAATACATTAGGTGATATGTTTGGCTGAGTTATTTTTCTGTTAACTTTTGTGTCCTTGGTTTTCAAGTATTCATTATCTTTTCAATGTCCCTATGTCCAAGGCGATTTTATAACGCATGCTTTGTAAATTCTTCTTGTTTCCCCTGTAATAATTTTCAGTGTCCTCATTACTTACAAAGTGGAAAAAAAAATAGCCACACTTCAGAGCTATTCTCAAAGATCATCCCTTGGGGCTTCCCCTGCTGTAAATTACAATGTTCTTTTTATTTGGAATACAACTTTAAATGCATACCTTCCAAGAACAAATTGTAAGGGCATCTTCTCTGATTAGCTGCTCTCAGAAGCACTATCAGAATTGTTCCTGAGCATTATCCTTCTTTGGTAGTACCCAAAGATTGCAGGAAATCATTGTATACCAGCCACTTCCATTACACATCCTTCATCTAACCAGCAAAAGGTAAGCACGGATATACTTTGCTTGTTTTGATTCTCAAAAATTCCTTTAAAACTCCCTTAACACAAATCTTTCACTGTACTGACATGAAAATGGAATGCATAAAGCTAATCAAAGTGTGCTATACTTTTTGCATAGTATCATGATCAAAATTAAACTATAATATTCACAGCCAATCTATTCTATTATTTTGAGTTATATAGGGCATAACAAAGGATGGTATGGGTGTTATTTCTCTCATTACCTGAATCAGGAAAAACATTACTAATGAATCACAGAGAACTCAGAATCTTTCTTAGACTCTACGTAGCCACTACCCAACAATCATAATATCTATGTGAATTTGAAAACCATTCTTTTAATCTATACTTCAGTTATTCTATGTATCCTAACAAAATGCAAACATGAAATTCCAAGCATATGGTAAACTAGGAGGTGATTAATATTATATAATGCTGTTGTTTTTCCTTTCTTTTGCCTATTGAAAGAATGTTTTCTAGTTTACAGAAGTCCCCTTCTATTAGTGTAAAACGACAACCAACCAACCAAACAAACAAACAAAAAAAACACCTTTTAGAACCTGAATATTCTCCATGATAAAATAAAAGAGTGAACTGGGTTAGATTTTCAGTTGTAAAAGCATGTGAGTCTATACTATGTGCCTAAGAGCCTTAGCTAAGAAAACACATCTAAATAGTCACAGAAAATTAACATTTAAGTTGGAGAGACACTGCCAATTAAAAATTTCCCAAGAAGAAATGTTTCTAAAAATA
Source organism: Myotis daubentonii (assembly GCF_963259705.1). NCBI lineage: Eukaryota > Metazoa > Chordata > Mammalia > Chiroptera > Vespertilionidae > Myotis > Myotis daubentonii. The sequence continues at coordinate 23,924,410 of NC_081846.1, forward strand.
TTGTGTATTTATAGAGTAATAAAAAATTATATTTTAAGTTATGTAATTATATTTATAAATGACATTTAAGTAGAATTAGTGCATAATCCATATTTCTATCAATGGCCATCCCGTGACATGTTGGTGAATGTGATTTAGTCACTCAAAAAAAAACATAAGCTTAAACAAACAAACAAAAACAAAACAGCAAACAAAACTAAAAAACAAAACAAAACAAGCAAAATACACCTCTGGCTGAACAGGTCCAATGTAAGGAAAATCTTTGAGTATTGGAGTCAGGCTGTAATGACAATCTTCTTGAAATTATGCTTTTAATTTTCCCCATCTCAGATAATCCTTCTCTGCTCTTACTTGATCAGCAGTGAAGGAGATGTATTTTAGTTGGAAGGAAATGGAGACCACCATCCACTGAAGTCTACAAATCTCAATTTGTAGAGAATCTGTCATGTTGAGGTGAGGAAGAGATTAAGTTGACCTTCCCCAGCAGTTTCTTAGACAGGGAAAAAAATAAAATAACTCAGGGTAGACCACCTCAGAGTCACTACTGTACAATACCCCAGGAAGTCCAACACTAATAAAAATTCAAAAGGAGAGGAAGTGAGATGAGTAAACTACCCAGCCCCAGGGCAGGAATTTGCTTTAGAAAGATCCTAGCCAGCTCTGTGATGGGCTGAGTTTTAGGCCAGCTTCAATGACAATCAAATGAGCAGGAAAGATAAACTGAGCTATGTAAAATGAATGAGAATGAGCTTTCTCGTAAAGATACAGTTTAAATACACATCACCTATGAAATGGTCATGCTTCTGTTTTTTAAAATACATTTTTACCAGTTTTATAGTAAATATTGGTGCTTTATTTTTGTTAATTTTTATTTATATTATTGGGGTGACACTGGTTAATAAAATTATATAGGTTTTAGGTGTACAATTCTATAAAGATCATCTGTATATCGTATTGTGTGTTTACCTCCCAAGTAAAATCTCCTTCCATCACCATTTATCCACCCTTTATACTCTTCCACCTCCTCCAAGCCCCCTTCCCCTCAGGTAATCATCCTACTGTTACATGTCTATGAAATTTTTTTTCTTTCCTTAATTTCTTCACCATTTTCACCCAGCCCCCACCCCCTCTTCCCTCTGACAGCTGTCAGTCTGTTCTCTGTGTCTATGAGTCTGTTTCTATTGTGTTTGTTAGTCTATTTTGTTCATTACATTCCACAAATAAGTGAAATCATATGGTACTTGTCTTTCTCTGACTGGCTTATTTCACTTAACATAATAATCTTGAGATCCATCCATGCTGTTGAAAAAGGTAAGATGATGATTTCCTTTTTTTTATGGCTGAGTAGCATTCCACTGTGCAAGTGTACTACAGCTTTTATATCCACTCATCTACTGATGGGCACTTGGGCTGCTTCAAAATCTTGGCTATTGTAAATAACACTGCAATGAACATAAGGGTGCATACTAGTATATTACTTCAAAATAGTTTTTTGTTTGTTTGTTTGTTTCTTTGGATATGTTTCCAGAAGTAAAATTGCTGGGTCATAAGGCAGTTCCATTTTTAATTTTTTTGAGGTAATTCTATACTGCTTTCCACAGTGGCTGCGCCAATCTGCATTCTTACCAAGAGTGCACAAAGGCTCCCTTTTCTCTCCAACAGTTGTTGTGTGAATTTATAAATGATAGCCAACCTGACAGGTGTGAGGTGATATCTCATCATGGTTTTAATTTGCATTTCTCTGATGATTAGTGATGTTGAACATCTTTTTATATGTATGTTGGCCGTCTGTATGTCCTCTTTGGATAAGTTTCTATTCAGGTTATTTGCCTATTTTTAACTTGGATTGTTTGTGTGGGGGTTTTTTTGTTTGTTTTTTTCTGCTGAGAGTTATAAGTTCTTTTTAGTTATAGATAGTTTTATGATGTAACATAGCTAAAAATTTTACTCTTGGCATTAGTAAGTCTTCAACTACTAATGGTGGCTACATAAGGTGTGACAGTCTTCAGGACCATTACTAGTGTTCCACTTCTCCTGGTGGGAGTGTACGTTCTTTATGCTGTTTGACTTGCTTTGGCTAATGTAATGTGATGCAGGAAGCAAGCACAAGGGAGGTATTTATGCCTGGGCAAAGCTTTGGTGAGCCAGTATTGGTAAGCCACGTTCCTTTCTCTGTGCCATGGTAGCACAATACATGTGGAGATTCTGTCAGTCTTAGTCCCTCAATGAGTGTGACATGGGGCAGAGCTGCTGCCAATCTAAGAGACTGATATAGAAAGAGTGAGAAACACATTTTTGTTGGTTTAAATCACTCAGATCCCGGGATTGTTTGCTCCTGCAAAATCATGTAGCCCATGTTGATGGATATGTAGGCTTTCTCCATCATTTAGAACAATACCAGAATTATATGATGATAACTAATGACAACTTAGCTGGAAAGAATATTTGATTAAAAGCACTTTAAGATAAACCCCTTCTCACTATTCTACAGTCAGGTAAGTGCAGATCACTTAAGTAAGTAAGATCAATGTGACTTACTCAAGTCTTTTAAACTCTTTGGCTTCAGTTTCTCACCTGCAAAAAAAAAAAATTTTAAATAGAAATCAAATAAATGTTTGAGCTAGATTTTGATAATGTTCCTTACATTTCATGGTGTTCTGTTAAATGTTTATCTGATTTTCTGAGGAAGAAAGTCATAATTTGTAGAGGTTGCCAATTTCTATGGTGTAAATACTCCCAGTGTGAATATTTTTATGCTGTTGACACAATATCACTGAGGATTTTGTTAGAAAGAGTTGCTGGTAATCAACTTTCACAAACTAGAAGAGGGTGGCTCCAGCATATCATGCTACATCATTGCGATCCTTGCAAATAAGATGCCTAATAAACCTTGATGAATTATTCTAATTCCTACCCTCCTGCCCTTTTCCTAAGATTTTAAAATGTATTATCTGTGCCATTCATTGGACATTTAACTGCATTTTTATCTTAGACATGCTTTATATTTACATGTTGTTATTTTTTTACCTTACATTTATATTGTAACTGCTTGATATTTATGTCTTATTTTTCAAACAAGAGCATAAGTTTTATGAGAGAAAATTTTAGTATTGTGAGTCTCAATGTCCTCCACAGCTTGTTCATTTTCTATAGGTGCCTGTTCAATAGTTTTTCAATGTATGAATAATGTTTAAACATTCCCCACACTTTCCTGCTGAATAAATTCAGCTTCATATTTATATTTACTTCCATAGCTGACAAACAATAAGCCTAAGTGGCTATTTTGCTTGTAAGATGCTATTCCAAATGATACGCCAGTTTTATTTGCAGTTATTTTAAATTACAGATTTCAAATACAATAACAGCTAACAGGAGAAGAGGTTGAGAAAAAGGAATATTTGGGAGAGTTTTATATTAAGATAATTTTGGGGGAGAAATCAGTTCATAATGTAGTCTACTTCCAAAATAAGTGATCAGCTTGTAAAACACTGACAGAGCTGCAGATTTAAAGACTACTTTGGCATTTTATTGTTTACAGGTCCAAGGTGATTACAAAATATGCTTCAAACAGCTGTTAAAGAATCTTTGGTTTATTTTTGATTTTAAGAAAGGAAACATTAATATTGTTTCATGTTCACATTATGCTAATGACATTCATTGCAGAGCATAGTCTTAACAGCTGAATCATTGAGAAGAACAAAAAGCAATTTTTGATTCAGAATACAAAGTTGAAGAAATTTATATGTGTGTATATGTGTTTACTCCCTGTTACTCTAATATCCTGCATCAAGAAATAGACCAGTTTTTATCAAAATGAGCTAGTTTTATGGGAAATCTGTGCACTTCAGCCTGCTTACCCAGATTGGAGTAATTTAGATAGAAATAAATTACAATGGAGCTTCTCTCAGGCTTCTAAGCATGTGCCAAAAAATGTTCATTAGCTTTCCCCAGAGGACAATAAGGACAACTGTGTTTGGATGGGGCAAATAGCCACAGCATCTGCACAAATGGCATCCTACATAATAAAAGCCTAATATGCTAAGTGTCCAGTCATCCAGTTGGCCGTTAAACCAATCAAAGCATAATATGCTAATGATATGCTAAGGCTGCTCAACCACTCACTATGACATGCACTGACCACCAGGGGGCAGACACTCTGTCAAGAAGGTTAGCTTGCTGCTGGGGTCTGGCTGATCCGGACTAAGTGAGACAGGCTGGACACGCACTGGAGCCCTCTCGCAGTCCCTCCCCAGTTGACCAACCTCCTGCGTCCCTCCCCGGCCCCGATCGTATGCTGGTGGGGTCCCTTGGCCTGGCCTGCACCCTCTCGCAATTGGGGACCCCTTGGGGGTTGTTGGAGAGCCGGTTTTGTCCTGATCCCACAGGCCAGGCCAAGGGATGCCACTGGTGCACAAATTTGTGCATGGGGCCTCTAGTTGATCAATAAGAGTACTCATATTCCCAATACCAGGAAAACTAAGAAAACATGAATTATTTTACTAACATATGGATACTCTAAAAATTTAATAAATAAGTTTCCCCTCTAATGGCTCTGTTTATATTGAATTTGGATTTGTGTGTAATTGTTTCTTAAAAATAAAGAAAAAGTCAAACACCAGAAATGTTGTATCTAGGAAGTAGGGTGAAATCAGCCCAGGATCAGTAAATTCTAAGCTACATGATATTTTTTAGTGCTGTAGCTCATCTTTAAAAAGATTAGTAAAATATTTAGAGAAGTAATAAAAGGCACATGCCTTTTTTTAAAAGAAGAGAGATACTCCTGGAAAAAATGAGAGGTTAATAGGTCCTTAAGTATTGGGAATTCATACTCTGATTCCAAACAGAAACTTTGGGAGGTAGATAATTATCAAAAATATGTTGTTAGCCTTATTGAATATCTCTGTTCCCAAAGGATGGTGTAGAAGTTGGAGAGACAGAAGATATGAGGGAATCATTTAAATGGGAAAATGGCAGTCTTGGTGGTTACCAGAAGAGAATACCTGTTGCATAATTTCCTGGGAATTTTCTGTAAGGCACACCTGAAACTTTGATAATGAGTATTTCTGAGAAGTGATGTGGAACTCACTGTTTATTGGTAAAATGTAGCACATGGTTTTCTTAAACCAAGTTCATGTGTTAGTTCTAAATAAAAAATTAAATCAAGAGTTAAAACCTCCTCATACCATATATGTTTACATATTATATAATATTCATGTTTATATATTACATATAAATATACATATTTCAAATTTTTAAAATCTTTGTTATTGAAAGTATTACATAGGTCCTCCCCCCCACCATTAACCTCTTCCAGCCCAGTCCCATACCTTACCCCCAGATTCTCACCACCCCACTGTCTTTGTCCATGGGTTATGCATATATGCATACAAGTTCATTGGTTGATCTCTTCCCATCCACCCTCCCTTGCTTCCCCTCTGAGGTTCCGCATCATACTTACATATCTCTGGACATATTTTTGATCATCAGATCATCAGTGTATTTGGTTTATTAGATTCCATACATGAATGAGATCATGTGATGCTTATCCTTCTCTGACTGGCTTATTTCGCTCAGCATAACACTCTCCACGTCCATCAATGCTGTTGCAAAGGGAAGAGTTCTTTCTTTTTATTGCCTCATAATATTCCATTATGTAAATGTACCACAGTTATTTTTTCATCCACTCATCTGCTGATGGGCACTCAGGTTGTTTCCAAATCTTAGCTATTGTAAATTGTGCTGCTATGAACATAGGGGTGCATTTGTTCTTTCTGATGAGTGTTTCAGGTTTCTTAGGATATATTTTTAGAAGTGGGATCACTGGGTCAAATGGGAGTTCCATTTTTAGTTTTTTGAGGAAACTCCATGCTGTTTTCCACAGTGGCTGCACCAGTCTGCATTCCACCAACATTATACTAGGGTTCCCTTTTCTCCACAACCTTGCTAACACTTGTCTTTGGTGATTGTTGATGATAGCTACTCTGTCAGATGTGAGGTGATATCTCATTCTCCTTCTGATCTGCATCTCTAGGATGATTAGTGACTTTGAGCATGTTTTCATATATCTATTGGCTTTCTGTATTTACACTTTGGAAAAGTGCCTATTTAGGCCCTTTGCCCATTTTTTAATTGGATTATTTGTCTTCCTTTTGTTAAATTGTGTGAATTCCCTATATAGTTTGGAGATTAACACCTTATAGGAAGTATCATTGGCAAATATGTTCTCCCATGTAGTGAGCTCTCTTGTTATTTCATTGATGGTTTCTTTTGCTGTACAGAAGGTTTTATTTTAATACTAGTAGCCTGGTGCATGATATTCGTGCACATTAAAAGGGAATTAATTAGCAGAAATATTTTAATATTGCTATTTGCCCTTTCTCTATAATAGAAGTGTGAGAGATGAAAGGAAATTAGTAAAATGTATATGAAAATAATATATAAATTTATTAATAAATAGTAACAAAAGGATATAACAACAGAGGCATGATATAAAAACAACAAAAACATGATATGAAAACAACAAAAACATGACATAAAAACATGATATAAAAACAACAGTGATGCAAACAATGACTGATAAAGTGATTAAAGTTATTCTAATATCTAATATCTCCCTGTACACACTTTCAGAGTGCTTGACTAATTTCCCTTGTGCTGAAGTATTTATAACTTTAATGTCACATGCTCTTCAAACTCGAGAGAAAGCAACATGTGTGAAAATGGGTTCAGGTAGGAATATTTCTACTCTGTCTAGAGTTTATCCTTGTGATTTATTAATAGTCATCACAAATGCTGACATCACAGGAAACTGTCATTGAATCTATTTAAATGGGAGGCCAGTATCAGATGGGGACAAATTAATTCTTGGAATTAGAACAACCTCTCCCTCTGCAGATCCTGTTAATACTTTAGCTTTTATAATGTTAGGTCATAATCTTTTGATAATAAATCTTGTACCATTACAAAGACCCCATTTACTATTAAGACTTCTCAATAGCATAATGATTGCATCCACTTTCAATTTTAATTTATGACATGGCATTCCTGAAGGAGTAATACTATTAAGAAATTAGATGGGAAAATTTTCCTTTTCAGCATCATCTGTTGAATCAATGGAATCATCACTCAAATATGTGTGAAAATCTCCATCGAGTATATCCAAAATTTCTTCATTTTATTTTTGAACGTGCTCAGTTTTTGGACAAATAATTGCACGTTTAGATGTATTTTTAATATTATCTATAGATATAGTATTTCCAAAAGTAGCTTCTATAATAGATTCATTACAAATCATTTCACAGGGGATTTCAATAATATACATTCCTAAATGAAAACTGCTATCAGGTTTGCCATCTCGAAGTTTTACTAACCATCCACTATAAGCAGAATCCTCTGATTTTATATTTGTTATAAGAGATAACTTTCTGAAACATCCCCAAACATTGCAGTACTTTAAACTCATTTGTACTACAGCCGATCGCATACCATGTGGTACAATACTGAGACATTGTTGAAAATCCCCTCCAAGAAGGAGAACTTTCCCACCAAATACAACATTCAAATTCATAATTTATCTTAGTAATCTGTCTATGGCATTTATAGCATGACTGGATGCCATGGTGCATTCATCAATAATGAGAAGTTGGGCCTTTTTAGTAGTTTTAGCAACTTCACTGATCATATCGAGTCTAGAAATTGAAGTTTCATTTAATGGAATGGGTAATTTATATTGGGAATGAAAGGTGCTTCCACTGAGAAATAAATTTGCACCAATTCCTGTAGATGCTGTGGGTAAAACAGTACTACCACGACCTCTAATATAATGTATTAAAACTTTATAAAGATATACCTCCATGCTCCAAGGGCCGGTTCCTGCCTCAAACCTCGCCCTCCCAGGAAACAGCTTGGGGAGGGTGCAGTCCTTGGCAAGGCAACCCAGGACTCAGTGCGTCCATGCTCCAAGGGCCGGTTCCTGCCTCAAACCTCATCCTTACAGGAAACAGCTCAGGGAGGGCGCAGCTGTTGCTAAGAGGACCCAGGACTCAGTGCGTCCACGCTCTGAGGGCGGGTTCCTGACTCAAACCTCACCCTTGTGGAAACAGCTTGGGAAGGGCATAGCCGTTTCCAAGATGACCCCTGCTGGACTGACTTCCTTCTTGTTAGTCGAGCCTCGGTTGTGACACGTTACACCCAGGGTTTTTATATAAATAGATAGTCCCTTTTGTTTATTTTCTCCTTAGTTCCCATTGTTCTAGGAGCTATATTGGTAAACATATTGCTATGAGAGATGTCTGAGATTTTGGTGCCTATGGTTTCTTCTAGGACTTTTATGGTTTCATGTCTTACATTAAAGTATTTTATCCATATAGCAAATTTTTAATATTTAAAAGTTAATCCTTATTAAAAGTTTGTATTACATTACACTATAATTTGAATTCTGTACTAATTGTTGATTTTTTTAAATGTCTGCCATAGAAAGAAACTTTTATTAAATGAAGAGCATATCAAGAGCTTAATAATAGACAAATGATCTGACATTTAATATGACTGGAAAGAGATTACAAAGAAGTATATCGATATTAACTGGTCTTAAATTTCTCTGTGTATCTTTATCTCTATCTCTATCATTATCTCTAGCTCAAGTTCAAACTCTTTCTCTGCCTACCTAGTACAATACTCTTAAAAAAGTTTACTTTTACTTTTCTGATCCTACTTTAACTCTCTCTTTAGAATTCAACAAGCACAGAAAAATTATATTTTCATAGACACTACTGAATCTGAAATCCATTTTCAGTCCAAATGGGCTAATCATTATTCTTCTCTTGAACAGCGGCAAGTAACCTGACCATGATTTCTGAAATTGGAGCTAGAATAGATAGAAATTTAAATACAACTCTATACATGAGTGACTTCTCAACTAGTTCACTTTCTTTTGGAGATCCAAATATTCTATCTACCCAAGATATTTAATGAAAGAATTTCTCAAAGTGTTTTTCAAAAGATTTTATATACCAAACATAAGTAAGCCATGTTTAAAGATAAAAAAATAAACACATTTTAAAGGATTTTTAAAGCATAAAACACATTAACAGTAATCAGGATTTTAGTTGCGTTGATATTACAATCATATTAAAAAGTCTTTTAAACACCTACTTGATAAAAAGAATTCACATCTAAGCAAATATCAGGTACTATTTTCTTAAAAAAATAACCTGAGTGTCAATGATTATTAAATTAATAGTGTTTTTTTTTCTTAACTGTTCTATTTTCTTTGCTTAGAGTTTAATAGTTTCTGAACATTATAAAATAGTTTAAAATTTATTTGAAGAAAAAAATGAATCTCCATCATTTGAGCAAGTCTTTTCTGCTAATTTGCATAGGAGTAGACTCATAGCAGGCAATGAATAACTGAATGATTAAATGAAATCTCTATATAGAAACTTTCACACCTATGAATTTTTGAGTGGTACATAGTGAAATGGTCTTTTCGGGTATTTTTCAAAGTGTGACTCATGAATCACTAGTAAAACTTATAAAATATGTGGATCTTTGGGCCCCACCCAAGTCCTACTAAACAGAATCTCAGGGGTTGGGTTTGGAATCCACATTTTCGCGAGGTCTCAGGTAGCTCTTGTGCATATTAAAGTAGTCAATCTATTGAATTTTGCAGTACTTTCCAAATTTAGCAAAACCCTACTCCCCATATTTGCTCTAGCCATGTTCCTTTGAGGACAAGATTCCCTTACTTGGACTTAGACTTCATTTTACTGTGTAGCCAAAAAATGGAATCATGGTGTGGAGAGGGTGTGATTCCCTCCTAGGCATAATCACAGGCTTGTGCGTCTGTGTGGGCCCTTGCCGGCTGCCTCATTTTATGTGGGAGGAGAACAATCTGAAAGCTAGGACTGTGATGCAAGCCTGACAAGTCAATGCAAGCATCTAGTACCCTGAGCCCTTTTTAAATGCTCTTAAATTTTCAATGCTTTCTATTTTCCTTCAGTGAAAATAATAAAGTGTCTTTGAATAAATAGTTCCCTCTGTTTCAGAAAGTTGTGTGTTTATCCCTGTGTGGCCAATCAATGAATTCCAAAAGATTTATCATTTTTTTTACTTTTATGGGGGCAACCAAAGGCTAAATTCTAAAGGATTTGGAAATGTCAACTTGTAATACAAACTGGGTTGGCCCCAGGACCTGAGATCAGAACTATAACTCACTGTGTTTACAAATTATATCATTTGGTCTAGTGTGCTAAGTGTAAATTCACCGATAATTATAGTAGAGAATGAATTACAGTCAGCCTCTTTCCTTTTTCCCCCTGGTGTCTAAACTGTTATGACATATGGATTCTTCATCAGCCCTCAAATCACACACAGGGCTTCCTTACAAGCTGGTCTTGAAATCAATAGGCAGCTAGGATTTCAGATGAAATATGGAATTACTATAGACTTTTTAGGAGGGAGAGCAAATGATTTCACTATATGAATTCCCTGTTAATCTAGGCATATGTACACACATCTGTAATCTTTAATAGAAAGGATAGAAATATTACATTCTCTTAGGTAACTTGCACATTTAAAAGTTACTATTTTCTTTAGACTGTTTTCCCTTTGTTGTTCTCAACCAATTCTCTCCTTTTGTGCTTATGAAGACAAGACTGGGGACAGAATGGTGATACTTTGTTTCTCTCCCAAACTCCTCTTTTCTAATCTTTCTCCATCTTTAACTCTTATTAATCTTCCCCACTTCTCTCCCCAATACTTTGGCTTCCAAAGTCTTGGTATCTTTGTTGTTGTTAATCCTCACCCAAGGCTATTTTTTCCATGAGTGTTAGAGACAGTGGAAGGTAGGGTCGGAGAAAGGGAGAAAGGGAGGGAGGAAGGGAGGGAAAGAGAGAGAGAGAAAGAGAGAAAGAGAGAAAAAAGAGAGAAACATCAATATAAAAGAAACACATCGATTGGCTGCCTCCCACAACTGGAGAACTGGAGTCAGGTATCGAACCTGCAACCCAGGTATATATCCTTGTCTAGGAATTGAACCCATGATCCTTAGGTGTATGAGCCAACACTCTAACCACTGAGCCCACTGGCCAGAGCAGCTATGGTATCTTTTTAATTTGGTCTGAACAATATGTTCTTACTTTAGGACTGTGCAAACAAGAGTAGCTTATGGGACTTCTAGAGTAGTTGCTCACCATGGCCAAGCTGCATATTCTAGTGAATGTATGAATCCTCAGCTGCCAAACATTACTGTTGAATTTAGAGTCAAAGGCATAGCAATTTTGGTCACTTGAACATAATAAAGAAATACCCATTATCCATTAATTGCCTAGAATATGTAGTAGAAGTAATTGATTTCAGAAAGGGAGAGGGAGATAGAAACATCAATGATGACAGAGAATCATTGATTAGCTGCTTCCTGAAAGCCCTTATTGGGTATTGAGCCGGCAACCTGGGCAAGTTCCCTGACCAGGGAATCAAACTGTGACCTCCTGGTTCATAGGTTAACACTAACCACTGAGAAACACTGGCAGGTAGATTTTTAGAACTTTGTATTTTATCTGGACTATATTGTTATATATCATATAAATATATAAGTATCTTCATCTTTGGAGCAGTTAATAAAACTCAGAAAATAAGGGACAAAGAAGAGTAGGAATAAATTAGATGATATAGTTTATTCTAGTGAATATATTAGCTGACATTTTAGGAAGTACTAGTGCTTGTGGGTGTGTATTCATCTGTGATCTTTTGCTTTTCTGCCAATACATTCTTGAGAACTATCAGTTACCATTTTTCTGGGTAGTTGCCATTGACCTATAACCTAACATTGTGGGTGAGATTTTGTTAAAGGTTGCAAATCTGGTAGAGAAGGAGGCCAACAGGATGGGGAACAAGAAAAAATGAGAGTTAGAAGGCAAATGTTATACATTTTAAAATAAAAATGACATAAGTGTTTAAATGTTCTTGAATAATAATAATATGGTTTTGATGTCTTTTATATAATAATCAATAGTGAGAGAGTGAGGAAACAAGTTATCACAAGACACAGTTTTATCTTCCTCCTACTCCAAAATGCTGTGGACTAACTCATCGGTTGGCAAGACCAGGCAGAACCATCAAAGAAAAGTCAATAGTGAAGTCAGCTATTAGTGGAATCTAGCAAGTACAATTTCCCAGAGTTTCTACCCAGGTGCTAGAGCTAAGTGAAGTCTTTGCAGCTTTGTAGCGACCCTAGGGAAACCTGATAGGTACAGAACTGCTCCTTCCAGGTCTTTCTCTGGGTCTCAAATTTATAGTCAGTTCCTGAGCACCCAACATTTGCCAAGGCCAAGAACTGTTCCCTTCTTCTATGCATGCATTTTATAATCTACTAGCGGTCCGGTGCACAATATTTGTGCACTGCGGGGGGGGGTATCCCTCAGCCTGGCCTGCACCCTCTCACCATCTGGGATCTGGGACCCCTCGGGGGAATGTCCACCTGCCGTGGAGGCGGGAGAGGCTCCCACCACTGCCTGTGCACTTGCCAGCGTGAGCCCAGCTTCTGGCTGAGCAGCGCTTCCCCTGTGGGAGCACACTGACCACCAGGGGGCAGTTCCTGCATTGAGCATTTGCCCCCTGGTGGTCAATGTGTGTCATAGTGACCAGTCGTTCCACTGTTCAGTAGGTTTGCATATTAGCCTTTTATTATATAGAATTTTCTTTTTCAGGGGCCAATGGAGTCTTCATTATAATTTTATAAAATGTATAAAAAACTATGATTTTTTTTCTTATCCCAAAACACTACTATTGACTTTACAGTCAAAGAAATAGTCTTGCTTTATATTATCAGTGTAATACCAGGGGCTTCATCATATTTTATTGTGTTGTTTATTTATGTGATAGGTAATGCTGACATGTATTTTTAAAATAATTTATCTCAAAGTTACCCACTGGTAAACTTTTTTTCTCAGGTCGATATTTTTTCTTATTTGATTATCAGCTTGGTTTTTTAAAATACCACAAATCTCCCAGAATTCAATATTGCTGTGTTAGTTTGACTTCCTTTTTTATCTATAGAAATAAAAAATGAGATAACAATGCTCTTTTAGTACATTCTATTAATATGCTGTTATTCTTCAGGCCTAGTGTAATGAAAATATGGAAAGAGCTTCTTTGAAAAAAAATCAATGAAAATATCAAGACAAGGCATAATGTCAAGTCAGTCCAATAATCAGACCACAGCTAATGGCTAAAAAAATCATGAGGTGGCAAAAATGAAGTTTTATGTCTGTTCAGGTTACTAAACAAAGGGCTGACTTCAACCAAAGTGAAAATAATTTAGGATTTATTGTACACCTTTTCAGGTTTTTGGAAAGGTCATATAATTAACATTTTGCATTAACTCTACTCTGTACCTTGACCCCCAAAACACCAAAAATAGGCTTCAGCCAATTTTAGTTGAAATTTGTAGTGATTATAAGTACAAATCAACAGAAAGCTAGAAAATACTGCAAGAAGAGAGAATTCTTTCTTTACAATGAGGTCATCAGAAGAGATAAGGACATTGAGAAAACAGCTGGACATTGAGGTGAGGACAAGATGGACGCTGAAGAGGCAAATTAACTTCAAAATTCTTAAATAGGAATCCTCAGAGACCCAGAGCTGTAGTGCTATCAGGGCAAAGATAGTTCTGAGTATTGATTTTATTAAATTGCCTTAGGCATGTTGGCTGCACAAATAAGTGGAGAAGATGCTTATCTTAGAGAATCTAGACACCAAAAAATATAGGATGTCTCCAAAAATATATACAAACACTTTGAATAATTATAAAGGCAGTTTTTATTAAAATACATTTCATTTTCAAAATTGGGCTATCAGCTCTTAAAGTTTGTATACATTTTTTGGATTCTGCTTATCATGATGATCCAAATTCCATCCCTGTTGGTCTCTTTCTGAAAGGCCGAGTTTCTGCACATGGTAAGGGGCTGGTGAGTACAGAAGGAGCAAGACACATAAGAGGATGATTAAAAGCCCAATTAAATATTTAAAATACCTACTACTTCAACATGTTTATGTTGGAAGAAGAAAGGAATATAAGGTTGAATTTTTTTTTTTTTTATCAAATGAACATTGACTGAGTAGACATGATGCATCATGCATTCAGCTAGCAGAGAGATCGAATGATAAAACAGTAACCATTCCTTAATAAGTTTCAACTTGTATCATTCTTCCCTAATTTTTATATTAGAGACAACTCTACAGAGTATACAATTTCCCATTTTCACTTATTATTATCTTAAATATTAGCATAGATGCCTCATCTCCTGCTCCCACTCAATAACACCTCCCACACATAGTCTTTGTGTCTGAACCCCTTTAAGCTTTTCTTTAAGGTTTCTTCTAAGCTCTGAATCCATTTCATTATTGAAGGAGGGATAAGTGCTGAATGGAGATGGGTCAGGAGCGCTACAAGTTCTCCCTTTCAGAATTTCCTCCATATGGACTGCTATCTCCTAGCCCTTCTGTCCCTCTCATTTGTTATTTTCTCTTTAAGACTTAATTTTTTAGAGTAGTTTTAGATTTAAAACAAAATGGGGAGGGAAATACAGAACTTTCCCATATACCCCATCTCCACTCATCCCCATATATGTCTAGCCTCCCCCATTATCAATATCACTAACAGAATGGTACTTTTATATTTTAAATCAAGAATGAACCTACATTGACACATCATAATCACCCAAAATCCATACTTTACCTTGGGTTCACTGTTGCTGTTGTACTTTCTACAAGTTTGGACAAATGTCTAATGACATATAACCATCATTATAACATCATCAGAATATTTTCACTGCCCTAAAAATCTTCTGCACTCGGCCTGTTCATCTATCTCCTCCCTCCCAACTCCTGTCAATCACTGCTCTTTTTATTGTCTCCATATTTTTCCCTTTTCAGAACGTCATATAAATGGAATCATATGGTATATAGGCAATCATATATAGCCAATCATATTTGCTTCTTTCACATAGTAATATGTATTTAAATTATTTTTAGGTCTTTTCATGGCTTGATAACTCTTTTTTTTTTTTTTTTTTTTTACCACTGAATGATATTCCATTGTTGGATGTAACACAGTTTATATTCACTTATCAAAAGACATCTTGGTTGCTTCCAAGTGTTTATTTATTTTTTAATTGCATTTGACATATAATATTGTATTAGTTTCAGGTGTATTAAATAGTGATTAGACAACAAATTATTTATGTCCTTTGCAAAGTGATCACCTGAGTAAGTCTAGTATGTGTCTGATACCATACATAGTTGTTACAGTATCATTGACTGTATTCCCTATGCTATACTTACATCCCCATCCCCATGATTATTTTGATACTGGCAATTTGTACTTCTTAATATATTTTACATTCCAAAGTGGTTATACCCTTTTGCATTCCCACTGGTAATATATGAGAATTCCAGTTGCCCCACATTCTTGCCAGCATTTGATGTTGTCAGTATTCTGGATTTGGGCCATTCTAATAGGCATGTACTTGTATCTTGTTTTAACTGCCCCTGTCTTTACATAGACATATCCATCTACTACTTTCATGTGGAAGAAGCTTCACAGAAGAGAGAGTATACTGAGTCAGAGTCTTTCTTCTAAGCCTTTAGAAAATAGAATCAGTATTATGCTTACATATTTTAGCACACACAGTATACCACCTAGATAATATTTTTTCTGACAGCTGCTTAAAGTTCCAGAGGAGGGAGGGGCTAATGATAGCAGCCAAAGACAAGTTGCTATTTTCCCAGATGGAACATAAGAAACAATGTGCCATATTGGATATAACAGCTGAAGTATTGACTTTAGGGTCTAAATATGGCTAATTGATCAGCAGTTATTTAATAAATAATCATCCCATTTTTTTCTTATTATTCCCTTCCCCCACTCCTCATAAACCTCTACTTTGGAGAGGATGACTCATCTATCAATGCAAGCTACCAATCAGTCACAGGCATGTAGGACAATGAAAGTGCCTTGTAAATGTTAAAGTGGTACAAAAATATCAACAGGATTATTAAATTCACAAATGAGGCAGGGAAACAATAAAAAATTTTATCCTGTAGAGGGAGACCGCTTCAGAGCCAATGCAAAACAAATTCATCTATGTAATTGTTCTTTTCTAAATAATAAAATACAGGGTTGAAGGTACAACGTAACCAATTCAATTTAAACAAACAAATGAACAAACAAAAAATAAATAAAAAACAAACTCCATGTACCAACATCATCAAGGTCAAGGTGGCCAGAACTCTGCCCTCCAGGAGATAATTCTGCATCATTCTTTAACCTCCACAACAACAACAACAAAAAAAACGCCTTGAAATTCTCTCTGAGTTGGTATCCAAGCCTTATGTTAAAGGTCCTTCAACCCAATTAAAATTAAGATTTATTTGAGAAAGTGGAACTCCCTTACTTATTAGCAGTAACTTACATTAAATGTAAAAGGAGAGTATGACTGAGAAAGTTAACTGAGGGGTGAAGGCATGGAAGGACCACAGTAGGGTCAATGCAGTACCCTCCCATGAAGAAGGGCCAAGGTGAAGAATGGAGAGATGTGGCCTTTTTGGCCAATTTTCCTAGAATCAGTGCAGGGCATCTATGTGTATGAAAAGTACAGGGTGGGACAAAAGTAGGTTTACAGTTGTTCATATGGAAAATAATACAATAATTAATAAATAATAATACAAGAATAAACTCTGTTTTACATACTCACAACTGTAAACCTACTTTTGCCCTATGTGCAGGGCTTATATAATGTGCGCACAGAGATGTCTGTGGCATTACAAATTCAGGGGAAAATGTCAAGACCTAAAAGGCACAGAGATACATGGAGGACAAGACAATTGGGTATTAAAAGAACACTCTCTTAAGAAAATAAGTCTAGAGAAATTGGATATCTGATATTTTATATTTTTTACTTTATCTTCTTGTGGATGTGAGTAGGCGATGCGTTTGAGGAAATTGGAAAATTTGGTTGACAAATGTGAGCATTTATATAATTTCCTGGTCCTTTAAGCTTTTCTGCTAGAGCTTACATAATTCCATGTGTCAAATATTTTGGCAAAATTTTTAATTGGTTCTTTTCCAGGTTTAAATACTGCAGCTGGCAAGTGTTTCTTCAAAATTACTATGGTAAAAAACCGCCAGCTGCCCCGGAGATCACCCCTTCCTAGTGAAGAGCTGTTGCTAGGACACGGCTGTCCTACCAGTGTCTGCAGGTCCCGGTCTCACCCCTCACATTTAAGTAAGGCCAACTGGCTGAGTTCTGCTCAGTGAATTATGGGCAGAATTGATGATCACAACTTAATAAGCCTCACCATGTAAAACAAGGCCACACATGCAATCCTCTCCTCTTTTCCTTCATGCCAGCTAGGTGTTGACTCCCAGGATAGTCTCTGGAAACATGTGTTGAAGGTTTGGTCAGCCTGAATCCCTCTGTCTCCAATTAGAGCTGTGGGTTGGACTTTATTTAAAATCATTTGGAGCCTGAATATAATAGGACTTGGTGTCTCTTTCCTTATACAAGCAGGTATCCTTTTGGCTCACAATGGAATCCACATCTAATTATTTTATACTAGAGGCCTGGTGCACAAAATTTGTGCATGGGAGGGGGTTGTCCCTCAGCCTGGCCTGTACCCTCTCCAATCTGGGATTGGGATCAGGCCTAAACCTGCAGTCGGACATCCCTCTCACAATCGGGAATGCTGACCCCTAACCACTCGCCTGCCTGCCTAATTGCCCCTAACTGCTTCTGCCTGCCAGCCTGATCACCCCCTAACTGCTCCCCTGCTGGCCTGATTGATGCCTAACTGCTCCCCTGCTGGCCTGATCACCCCCAACTGCCCTCCCCTGCTGGCCCAATCACCCACAACTGCCCTCCCCTCTGGCCTGTTTGCCCCCAACTGCCCTCCCCTGCCGGCCTGATTGCCCACAACTGCCCTCCCCTGCTGGCCATCTTGTGGCAGCCATCTTGTGATGACATGAGGGTGTCGTGTGAGGGCACGAGGACCACCTAGGCTTTTATTAGTATAGACTAGAGGCCCGGTGCATGAAATTCATGCACGGGGGGAGGGTCCTTCAGCCTGGACTGCAATGACGCAAGCGTTCTATGCCCGGCCTGGCCAGCAGCCCTCTGCGGCCAGGTGTGGAAGACTTGCAACATCACCAGGGCGACGACACAAGTGTTCCCCCACCCCCCGACCACTCTGTGCCCACTGCCCAGAGGCCCTCTGCAACCAGGGTGGAATGCTTGCCTCATCGCCGCTCATGTTACCCGCTCTCAGCAGCTGCCCCCCTGGGACTGGGGGACTCCGGCAGAGCTGAGAGGGCTGGGTCCCGCCATCTTGTGGCTTTGGGCACCACCATCTTTGTGGTGGAGTGATAGTTAATTTGAATATTACCCTTTTATTAGATAGGATACTGGGGTAATGGGAGGGAAATATTTAAAGTGTCTTTTCTCCGCAAAGATTCAACCCAAATCTTAATGCATCCAAAGAACTCACATGTTGCATTTGTGTCTGCTAAGAGGCCTGTAAATAGTGTCTAGTCAGTTGTATGTAACTAGTATTAGATTCCTTAACAGAGCGGGTTCCTGACAGCTTTAAAAGACAATCCTAGTGACTTGGCAATCATGGGATAAGACCTGCAATTCAACAGAGAATTGGCATTTAACTTCACGAAGATCGTGACTGTACTGGTCATTCACTAAAGGTCATTCACAGAAGGCAGTGATAACCATTAAACAATTGTAATGGGATTCTAAAATACACACATGAAGCAAGGAGGGTGTTTTTTTTGTTTGGTTTCAGATTTTTTTAAAGATTGTCTTTTTCTCTCCTAAGCTTTAGAGAAATTACAGAACAGGACAGAGTGGCTTATGGTTATAGAAAATGATACTCTGAAAGCTATGGGACACAAGTAACACGAGAACAGCATGAAGCCATGCTGTTCTTGTGTTACTTGTGTCCCATAGCTTTTAGAATAGGTGGTGGGGGGGAAGGGTTAGGGAGAGATTAACCAAAGAATTTATATGCATATATGCATAACCCTTGGTCACAGACAATAGTATGGCAAAGGGCTAGTGGGGGCAGGGTGGAGGGAATCAATAGAAAAAAAGGGGGGGGGACATATGTAATACTTTCAACAATAAAGATAATTTTTTTAAAAGTCTATAATGAAAAGAAATACCGGCAACAAACAGTTCTGCCAGCCACTGCCAGTTTTCCAATCATGAATCTTGAGACATTTTTAACAGAAGATATTTAAAAGATTAACTTTATAATGAGTCAGTGACAGTATTCAGTTACATAGAATAAAGTTAAATGGGGGGACAGTGAAGGTGCTCAAATCAAGAAGTAATTGCAAAAGCCACTGCTGTGGTTCTATTTTTTGCAGGATAATTAAACCGATTTAAGAAAATGATGGGAATAAGAGACAAATTGAGAGGTCATCTAATCCACCAGTTTTTCAAAAGCGAATCCTCTGATTTGTGCGGGGTTGAGATACTGTTTTCACAGTTAATGGCCAAATGAAATAAATTAGGAAAATGAATGGGCTCCTTAATAAAGCATTCAACATAAATTGCTGTTTATCCTACAATTTATGCGCTTCCTAATTTTTATGCTAAAATGTTCCTTCTTTAAAGGAATTTCAGTCATGATATTTTTACTGGCTGTTGGTTTTGTATTTTAGTATCTGACCAAAATCAAAATAACCCTTTATTCCTTTTTAAAATTGTACTGGTTTCTGAAATTCTGGAAGCCATTCATCTAATTCATAACCTGCATTCAAGAAGGACTAAATTCTAAAACAGAATCCTATGTCATATTTTTTTTAGAAATGAAGGTAAAATTTGTAAGATCCCTGGATAAAACTTTTTAATGCTAAAGACATGTCACCACTATAAATGCCTTTTTACCTCCAATATCAATGTCTCAAAGGCAGATTACATTACAGGGACTTTTTCCTGCCAGTATCATAGAAGTTTAGAACTGGATAAGACATTTAAAAACATATAGATGAACTGCCACCTTTGATGTAGAGATGGAAATGAGGGCACCCAACAGCGGATCTGTTTTATATGGCTGGGTAATTGGACAAACAGATCCTTTCATGTCTCATCCACACTCTTTCCTATATACTATATGGGCTCGTTCCTTAAATAGCAGATCCCATTTGCCATGATAGACCTCTTAAAAACTTGGGAAGCTTTGATTCAATCTAAGTTTTATCTATATAGTTCCTCTATTATAAAAATAATAATGCTTAGTAGAAATTGCATGTCATTTGAATATTAAATTAATTGTATACTCCCATATATATTCCATGTACAGAAAGCCTTCATGTGGGAAATGCTTGCCAACAGGGGGGTCAGGATGCCAGCAGAGTGTGCCCTGCTTGTGAGAGTTGGGTTTACTTCAAGTGTAGAGAAAGGAGCAGAGCCAAGATAAAAATATTTGTTTCTTAAAATAGCATATATTTTGGAAAACATCAACCCCTATTTACAACTGATACACAAATTAGAGCAAGATATGGAAAAAATAATTGTGTAAAATTCTTAAGCAAACTGAACTCTTCTACATTTCAAATGATGATAGAATGCCAAGATTTTGTAGGAAATTGAATTCTTCTATATTATGATCAACTCAGATCTGTGTTACTGGCAGTTTTAAATCTTTCAAGACAGGCATTTTTAACCGAGATTTCTAGAACCCAATTTTTATATGACTGTAGAGTATATGTAAACACAGAACTGTTGTAGGAATATTCACCTAACACAGTTGATATATACAAATTAGAGAGGAGGCATAAGTAGAAAATATGAAATCAGACAGAACAGTGGCACAGAAAGTAAAAGGGGAATTTGCTGCTGAAATGTTAGCTCCACCACTTCATAGCCCAGGAAGTAGAGAAAATTAACACTTCTCTCCTCAGTTGCCCAGCAGTGAGGACAGCCAGGGGGCCTAGGGAGAAAAATGGGCATAACCAGTGTGGGTGTCAACACTGTGCCTTGTCTACTTTGAAAACTGATGCACAGGCTTCTGGAAGATCACCATGTAACCCTTCTGACATTTACTACACTGGCCTCAGTGGAGCATTCTATTAGCATGAAGCAAGTGTTACATAAATGAAAGCTTTTATCATGCTATAATGTACATGTATGTGTATACAAATATGTAACAAATACATGTATATGTTTGTATCTGTAATTCATTTGTATAACCATATATTTAATGGAATAAATATTTGTACTTTTCCACTATCTTACTATACACACACACACACATAGGTGTGTTGGAGATGACTTGCAACTCTTGGCCTATCAACTCCTGCCCCAGTTACGTCACCTTTCTTACAACAAAGGCTCTAACTGTGCTCCCTCTGTTTCATCTCACCCTGTACCCCTTCCTCTGGGTGCTCACTGCCATAAACAATGCTTCTGTATGTACAAAATTTAACCCATTCCTCTCACCTAGCCTACCAAGTTCAAAACTTCTAGTTCTGCCTGCAGCTGCTCATCTTTCCAGCTCAATCCCTTTTCAGA
Organism: Myotis daubentonii; assembly: GCF_963259705.1. NCBI lineage: Eukaryota > Metazoa > Chordata > Mammalia > Chiroptera > Vespertilionidae > Myotis > Myotis daubentonii. The sequence continues at coordinate 23,945,994 of NC_081846.1, forward strand.
GTTGAGATATTTTTCTTTTCCTCAATAATTGCCCCCATCTTTCTGCTCACAACAACTGTTATGTTCTTGAGGAGATAAAACTTATCTTTTTCTTTTTTTACCCTTGTAAACATTGATGTTAACAAAGGTATGCAATTTGGACAAATAAGTATGTGTGTTATTACTCTCCACAGAATTTTGTTCATACTAGGATATGTAACTGATATGCATTTCTCTACAAAATCTTAAGTGATATTTAAATGGGAATTGTGTGCAAGTGAAATTACAGGAAACCTAGGATAATGATTCCCAGTTTTGACATTGCATCTTTTGTTTTGGAACTGAAAATGTCTGCTCTCAGCTGACTCGTTTGCTAAGCAAGGTAAAACTACTGAGTGTTTTTTGGTTTGTTTTCTCTAACAGATAGTCTTTTTGTGGACAAATGGGGAGAGAGTTAGTCTAGCATTGTTTCAATTCCTAGCTCAATTCCTCCTGCATAGCTCACTAGCAATGCTTAGTAAATAACTGATTCTAGGAAGTTTGAAAAGCATGCTCTCCACAGTGAAATTCATTGTACTTAAGGGCAAATATATACCAGCTGCCAAAATTAACTTATAAAGAAGTAAATATTATTCAGACACACATACCACCTCTTAACATGTAGACATCAGCATCTGTTATAATATTTTCATATTTTTGTTTAAAATTGACTGTGTGGAGGGAAGCCGTGACTTCATACCGTTGACATCTCTGGGGTATTCAGTGAATTGAGGGCGGTTGTGGTGGGCACGGTGTGCATATTCTCCGGCATTTGTAACCACTTTTTAAGAAATGGACCTGCATTCTTGTTATCCACCAATGAGCTGAGGGAATTCTGTTGTTATTCTGAAATATTTTGAGCAAAGACAAGAGCACATGCAGCCATGGCTCATCATCCTCTAGCAGGCGGTATTTGTAGATAAGATGGCTGGCTCCACGGTGTGATGTGACAGGCTCCACAGAAACCCTTTGCCAGTTTCTCCTCTCTTGGCTTCTCACTTTACTGAAAAAAAGGCACCAGCCAAGTATCAGCCTGTGGGGTAAGGCAATGCAACATAGTGGTTAAAAGCCTGAAGTCTGGAGCTGAAGCTGGGTGACTGACTCCAAAGTTCAGCTCCAGTACCAACCAGCTTGTGACTTTGATCATGCACCTAACCGCTCTGGGCTCCCGTTTTCTTTCTATAATGAAGAAAAGAATAGCACCTTGTTGTTGTGGAGTTAAAAATGTCAATATATAGAAAGTCTCTACAATAGAACCCATCACATACTATGTGTCCTTGTAGCTATCTTTACTGAGCATTTTTCTAGAGATAGAAAACTCTAAGCTAAAATCAGAAATTAGTAACTGTATAAACTAATATAATATTTATGCCAACTATAACTGAACATAAATTAGAAAAAGAAATTAGAAACTGTCCTGTGTAGGAAGTCCAGTGGGTAGAGGAACATCTATGAAATTATCACCACAATCAATATAAAAACTTTGATCACTCCCAAGGACTTCTTGCTTCATTACTGTTTATTTCTTCCTCCACCCTACTCTTAGGCAACCACTGATCTTTCTGTCACTATCTTATATTTTCATGAATTTTACATAATGGAAATAGCATAGTGTATGCTATTTTTGTCATTGATAAATGTTATATCAATATGGTTAATGATGTTGTTCAAATGTTTAATTATTTATTGTTGACTATTACAGATGCCCCCATACCCCCCTTCCATCCCCCTCATCCAGCCCTTACCCCACCCAAGGTCATTTTGTATTTTTGCTGATATTTTTGTTTAGCGTGCTAGCAATTACTGTGAGTTGTAAAAATTTCTACTATAATTGTAGACTTGTCTGTTTCTCTATTTAATTTCATCATTTTTTTCTTCATGTATTTTAAGACTATTATAAGGCACATACATTTATAATGGCTATTTTCTCTTTTATTGTTTTAAAAGATTGTGTCTATAGTAGTACTGTCTGGGTTGACGTACATTTATCTGATATTAAAATAGTCACTCTGGCTTTTCAACACTTACTGTTTGCATGGTGTATATTTTTTTTCTATCCATTCACTTTCAACGTATCTGTTTATCTATTGGTATATTTAAAGTGTGTTGGTAATAGGAAACTTCTAATAGGGAATTGCTTTGTTATCTTACTCTGTTAATTTCTGCTGTTTTAATTAGAATTTCTTTAGACAATTAACATTTAATATAATTGTTATTTGGTTGAGGTCTACCATTTCATTATATTTTCTATTTCTTTCATCTGCATTTTATTCCTTTGTTCTTTCTTTTCTTTTTTCCTTTGAATTGTTTGAATAATTTTTGCATTCTATTTTTTTAAATAATTGTTGGCTATGCATTTTCACTCCTTTTTCTAGGGATTAAAATTATGTACTTAACCTAGTGTCTACATAGAGTTGATGTCCTACCAGTTCCTTTAAATATATATATATACCTTTATGTTATATTTGTTATAAATATTACTTGTTTATATAAATTTATTTTATATATATGTATATATATATATATATATTAAATGTATTTATATATTACCCAATATAAAAATTTTATATTAATAATCATATGTATTTTAAATAGTTTTATTGACCTATATATTTCCTGTTTATGTTGCTATATCTTTATTCCTGAAGAAACAAGCTTCCCTCTGATATTTCCCTTTAGCTTGTAGAACTTCCCTTAATGTATTTACATAGCAGTAAATATGTTATAAAAGTAACATTACATATAACACAGCCCATTATGGAAAATCTGGGCTGTGATATATGCATAGGCACCCAATAAATATTTATTGAAGAATTGAGGGATACCATCATTTTTACCATCATCATCATCATAGCATCTATAAAACATTTATTATGTGTCATGTGCTGTTCTAAACTCTTCCTGTGCATTTTTTAAAATCTCAGAACAATCCTTCTGTTTTATATAGCATATGTGGAAATTGAGGCACAACAATATTTAGTAACTTTCCCAAGTTTATGAAGTTGGTAAGTAGTGGAGCCAGAGCCAAAAAACCAGGCCATTCTGCAAACAGTGCTTTTAACCAGTATAAAAAGAAGAGCATATGTCAGTACTTTCTCCCTAGGAAATACCTTTAAATATTGATTTCATTTAGTAACACATCATTAGGTACCATTTGACATTTGTTATCACTTCATTATTTAGTTTTGCAATTTCAACACCCCCACCTCTACCATCCTAGCTACCGTTCCAAAAATGGAAGCAGCATGGAAGCATTTAATCCCACTTTCAGGCCCTCCTCACTTAATCATGAATATTTTTATTTTCTTTAAACATTTTAACTAAAAACAGAACCATTTAGAAAATAGATCAAATAAACATCTTTATTGTTGAGAGCATTACAAATGTCCTGACGTTTTCCTCCCTCTCCCCCCCCCCGCCCCCAGTTCTCCCCACCCCAGGCTATAACAAGTTTTTTAAAAGACAGTTTGGAAAAACTTCTCAAACACAAAATACCGTCTAATGTTTTGTGGGTTTTGTGTGTGTGTGTGTGTGTGTGTGTGTGTGTGTGTGTGTGTTTGCCTCTACCAAAATTCTAGATTTATTTTACTAGTTTATCCCGAATCCCTCCTTGATGGCCAGCATGAAGTCTAACTCAACCAAAACTTTCTCTAAATAGCTGTGTTCTCTGCATTTTTTAAAATAACTCACCTATAGTTTTTGAATTGGCCTTTCCAGTTATTTCATTCTAAGAAAGTTTCTTTTCTTCTTTAAACAGATCAAAGAAGGACTCCTTGAAGGAAGATAATCATGTCCTATATATTCATTGTGTGTCTTACCCTCAAACTGTTCAATAAATCCTTGCTTAATGAACAAATGAAGAAAGCCCCTAGCAGGGTTATTACAAGCACTGAAAAGTGTTAAAGTAAAATAAAAAGAGCTAAAAAGCTACATATAACCTCCTACCTCCATTTGCTCACTCTTCTAAATGATTTTTTACTGAAGAGAACTCTTCAATTTTTTTTTTTATTTCTAGTCCTCAGCTCCTTCTCTCTACCTTTAATGTTTATTAAATTTAGCTAGATGACAAAATGCTAGCACTGAACCCTTGCTTTCTTCTCTAATTATCTCCTCCCTTTGCCTTTCCCTTGTCAAATATTTCTTCAAAATGATTTTATCAAAGAATCGTTTTCCATACCCAAACAAAATATTCTAAATGAAACTTAATCATGGCTGTTGAACAGATGTTTAATTTAATGTCATTATATTTAGAGCAAATTTGGGGTAAGCAACACCATAATGAGAAAGCTTAAGCATGAAATATCTATTTCAATTCCAGAAGCAAAACTTTTTGGCAAATGAAACAAACTTGTTTACCATAATACCCATGGATGTAAAAAATATTCATAGGTAGACGAACATGTGAATTAATATCTTGCTTAAAAAATATCTCATTACCACCCAATGAAAACAAAGACTTGGGTTCTGATAGCATGCATGTTTATTATTCCAGGAAAACTTTTTAAATGTACAAGTTAAACAATGATTTTCTAATTTACAAGACATATCCAAAGTTTGGAGTCTATGCTACTCCCCCGGGAACTTGTTTGGTAACATATATGTGAGCCTGGGATGGGAAGTGTTTTAAATGAACCCCTCCAGGTACTGGGAAACAATTTCTATTTGGCTCTACTTTTCCTTATTAAACTCCCGTCAGGTTGGTGGGTGCTTGGACATGAAAGGAGCAAATTCTTCACAAGGTTGTGACCCACCATGATGGGCTTTGGGAAACAATAAAAAGGCTAACTCCCCAGCTGTGGACATGTCAACTAGTGAACCTCAAAAGTAGGGTCACTGACCAAAGAGAAAGTCTTAATTTTCTATAGGTTAAAAAAATAGGGAGCACAGGCGGAGAGTAGAGAGATGGTAAAATCAGGAATAAGAAATAGACTTACAGGTGTGAGCGAGGATGGAAACCAGTGCCTTGCTTGCTTCTCAAGTAGAAAAAAAGAGAAAGCAATAAGCAACAGAAGATTCTTAATGATCTGAAAATGACCACAGATGCCTGGGGCTGGGTCTATTTCAGCCCAATAATGAGTTGTGGGGCTTGTGGAGTCGTTTATTTGGCTCTGCAGGCTGGAGCCCAAGGGCGCTGTTCATTAGGAAGCAGGGACTGTACCTAAGGGTTGTTTGTGTTAGTCTTTCTTGCCAATATGAATTGTTCATTAGCATCTGAGAAAAGAAAAAAACAGAACAAAACAAACACCCACTCTCTCTTTCTAGATAAATGTTTTAAAATAAAACTTGTTTTTGCGGGGTTGAGGTGAGCAAAAAGAAAAAAAAGGTGTTCAGTAGAAGTCGTTTAACCCCTTTGGTGATAGTTGACAGGTAGGTCTGTGCAGCATAATTCAATTCAAAATCACTGCAAGACTAACCAGATTTTATTATGAAAATGACATATTAATATGCTTGGTCCAGTTTGTTGGGTTAACTTGATATAATTAGATAAACCAATAATGCAAGCTTTCAACTATTAGTCCCATTGTATAGTCATTGCAAATACCCACTATTCCAGGATTTTTTTGAATATGGAAACCTAAATTATAACCTGTGAGTGAATAAGAGTGATGGAAGATTCTGGAATTTGGAATCCAAAAGAATTGGTGAATATACCAGCTACATAAGGACTTCTGTCTTTTTCTATGTGATGTTACAGTATAGAGGTCTCTTACTTTTTGCTGGGGCATTCGGGTTTAATAGCATCTTAGGAGTAATGATTTTCTTTCTTTGTGGAACCTTTGCCAGTAATGGTTTGGAAATACTAATACATTTCTTTGTCTTTCCTTTTACTGAAAGTCTCCATAAAGTAATTTGGAGAGTTAAAAATATATGTAGCCTGGAGTCTATAATAAGATATTTAAAAAAATAAATAAAATGAAACAAAATAAACCAAAAATAAGTTTTATTCCCAGATGGAGGCTTTCAAAGCCTAGGACAAAGTCCACAGAAAAAGTTATGTAACAGATTAGTAACAGGAAGGCTTAGAAACAAATCCTGAACTGCACGAAGTTTGCATCTTATGACATTTGACTAACACGCTACTGAAGGGCTGAAGCAATTGCTGCACATCAGAACCAACTTTATCCTGGAGGTTTAATTGAGGTTAACTGTTCTGTTGCCTTCATTACCGTGCATTTCCCTAGCACTTCTAACAATATTCCATTGGCCCTAGCTCTGGCAATATCCATTGAAATGTTGTAAAATGACTAATGACTGAAAGGGAGCAACACTTTAAGATAGCCCCTTCAAGACTAGATTAGTTCTGGAGACGGTCCACTGCTGATGGTTTCTCAGCAAGTTGTGCTGTAGTGATTTAAGGAGAACACATCTTTTCCACAATATATTTGGATGCGGAGACATACAGATGCTTTCACAGCCCAACATGGCAAATTAACAACCCAACATTTATAGGTACCCTTTGTTTCTTGACCATGATTACTTATTATACATTCTCTCTCTTTTTAAAAATTTTATTTTATTGTTTAAGGTATTACAAATAGTAGTACATATGTCTCTTTTTTTCCCCATTGACCTCCCCCCAGCCTCCCCTACACCCCACCCCAGCACTTGCCCTCTCTCCCTGCCCCTGCCATGCCCCAGTGTCTTGTGTCTGTTGGTTGTGCTTATATGCATGCATACAAGTCCTTCCCTTGATCTCTTATCCCCTCAACCCTCCCCTACCTTCCTGCTGTAGTTTGACAGTCTGTTCGATGCTTCTTTGCCTCTATCTATTTTTGTTCAACAGTTTATAATGTTCTTTATATTCCACAAATGAGTGTGGTATACCTTCTCTTTTTAATTAAAAGAGCTCTCTTACTAACAAATCTGTCAGGACCAAGAATCTCAAACCTTTAAACTATTTCTAATCTTAACAGTATGTGAAATTACTAAGGAATCAGAAATGCCAATATGAAAATGTATCAGACCCACCAGCTGCATGGGCATATTTTTTCCAGAGTGTCTTCTGCTCCTGGTTTTAATGTTAATATATTTCCATTGCCTTCCTTCAAGTGAAAAATCCCTTATTTCTCTCTGCCCTCGGTCCACATGAGTCTTTTCCAATGATCAATATTACTATTATTTCTCTTGGAAAGTGTGAAATTTTTTGAATGCACCACAGTGACTTTTTTTTTTGTCAATTTAGCTACCCTCTGTATGTTTTACTTGGCTTAAAAGGAACTAAACTCCCAGTGCCAAGTTTAGCAATTGAAGCTGACCACCTACAGAATCAGATTAAGAAAATGAGTAAATGACATGAATTTTCTCCAAAGCAAATGCTTGCCATTTGCTTCACAACTTCCAATGTCTTATGATGAAGTAAAATAATGAGTTGTGATTCAGCAAAATTTACTTTATTATTTAACCTGGTAACACTTTAGATGGCATATTTCCTAAACATGTCACTCCTTCCTGATATTGGTGATTGATAATTTTCATTTAGAACTTCTATTATAAAAGATGATATTTAGGTCATTGGAAGGTGTTGCAGACTGGAGGTTCAAATTGATTTCTTTTCACTAGGGGCATTTTCTTGGAACACTAATTTGTCCACTACTTCATGTAGTTTCTGGACAACTGCCATTCATTGATTTTGTACCATGTTTTCAAAAACTGAAAGTTGAATTAATGAGGAATCTCCACAAGAAATATACCATTGAACTAATGACTCTTCATTCATATGCATCATTTTCATACTTCCCAATAAAAGAGAGTGGAAAAAAGAGATGATACTTATTCTTTTTTTTTAAATTTAGTAAACATGGCAAAGTACCAAAAATATATATAAATGAATCAAAATTCTCATGTACCCACTAAACAATGTTAAAAATAATAAAATATTGCCATGATATATATTTTTCAAGGAAAGGTAACCTTAAAGAAAAAATAATAAAACTGTTAAGTCTCTTCCCCAAACCTTTCCACCTTTTTCCTTTCCCAGAAACTACCACTATCAAATACTTGTGTATGTTTTCAATCCAACATTGTGTGTATGCATGTCTACATAATTTTGTGTTTGTTTTATATAAATGGTGTCATAGTGTTTGTTGATATTATTTAACGGTATTATGAGAAACTGTAAAATGATTACTATGAAGTTAGTTTTTCTATGCTCAGATTAATTTCAGCACTCTGATGAACAATTAATTTTTAATTCTTTTCATTTTAGTTTTTGTTTGCATTTTTATAGACAATTATCTCTTTGCCTATAAAAACTCTTATATTCATTTTCTTTTTCTTATCATTAGCTGGGCAAGGACTGCCAAGAAAATGTTGACTTGTAGAGGTGGAACTAGTCATCCTTATCTTATTTCTGACTTTATAAGAACTGCTTCTGAACTTCTACCATTAAGCGCTGTTTGATGTAGATAATATTTACTAGGGAAAGAAAGTGTCTGTCTAATAATAACGTGCTAAGAACTTTGTTGATAATGAGTATTGAATGGAACAATTGCTTTTTCTTCAACTGTTGAGATGGTAGTATATGCTTTCTACTTCCTAATCTGCCAGTGTGCTGAATTACATTAATATACTGCATGTAATGCCATTTTTGTATATTTTGAATATTCCTACTTAATCATAGAACATTATTCTTTTATGGATTGGTAAATTTGGTTTCTTAATATTTTATTTAGATTTTTGCATCAATGTGCTTGATGAAATTAGGTTATACTTTTATTCTTATACTAGAGGACCAGTGCATGAAATTCATGCGGGGGGGGGGGTGGTCCCTTGCCCAGCCTGGACCCTCTCCAATCTGGGACCCCTTGAGGGATGTCTGAGTGCCAGTTTAGGCTCGCGGTGGGATTGAGCCTAAACTGGCAGTTGGACATCCCTCTCACAATCCAGGACTGCTGGCTCCTAACCGCTCACCTGCCTGCCTACCTGCCTGATTGCCCCTAACCACTTCTGCCTGCCATCCTGATTACCCCCTAACCACTCCCCTGCCAGCCTCATTAACACCCAACTGCTCCCCTGCCAGCCCGATCGCCCCCAAATGCCCTCCCCTCCCAAACTGGTTGCCCCCAACTGCCCTCCCCTGCCAGCCTGGTCTCACCCCAAGCTGCCCTCCCCTGCTGGCCTTATGGCCCATAACTGCCCTCCCCTGCCGGCCTGGTTACCCCCAATTGCTCTCTCCTGCCAGCCTGGCCACCACCAACTACCCTCTCCTGCCAACCTGATGGCCCCCAACTGCCCTCCCCTGCATGTCTGGTCTCCCCCAACTGCCCTCCCCTGCAGGCCTGATCTCACTCCCAACTGCCCTCCTCTGCTGGCCAATTTGTTTCTGATTGGTTGGTTTCTATGCCAGTCAGTGTGTCTGGGCCTATCAATGGGGCCTGATCGGAAAGACGGGTCTGGTCAGCAGCCCTGGTGGATGACTGGAGAGAAAGAGAGGCAAGTGCTGATTAATAGTTGCCACAGAGGCTACGGATCAAGCTTCTCTCTGGGCCTGATTCGCAGCACTGACAACCCATGGCAACCCAGCACTGACTGCAGGACTGACTTCTGGTTGGTTGAGTCTCCAGTCATATCAGAGACAGGGTTTTTATATATTAGGATAGTCTATACTAGATTTGGGTATTAAAAACTAGACTCATACTTTGGAAAGGATGGATACCCCTTTTTTTCCTATTCTCTGACTCACTTCAAATACGATTGAAATTATGTGTTCTTTGAAAATTCAGTAACACTTGTCAATGAAACAGTCTGAAACTGATTTTATTTATAATGTGTGTGTATAAAAAAAAGTATGTACAATGTGGAAGTTACCAATTTACTATAAATTCATTTTTAGTGTTATTTGTCTAATCAACATACATTTTATATAATAAAGTATATTTTATGGTTTTCTACAAAATTGTACATTTATCTAAATTTTCATATTAATTGACTTTTTTTTTCAAAAAATTATCTTAAGGATCTAATCCTCTGCTGTTTATTCATTCTCTGAATTTGTAATTTGGATGATTATATATTAAATTTCAGAATCCCTATTTAGTCGATTTAAAAAATCTTCTTGTCCTTTGTATATAAAGTTATCTTTATGTATCACTTACATTTTTTATTGCTTTTAACCTTTCAAATACAAACTGTTTTTAAATTTCTCCTATGGTTTGAATTTATCAGAATTTACATTTCCCTATTGTGCCCTCTGTCTCAGGTGTCCTTTCTCTTATTTATTGCTTCTTATGCCTTCCAACTTTTAGTAGAAATCTCAGTCCCTTCCTTTTATGGACTCAAGAATTCTATCTGTTCAGGACTCTAGCTAGTGTCACTATCACCATAAGAATGTCTTTAAGAGGTTATTTATTCAAAATATTTCTATTCTTGGAAGGAAGCCATGAAAAGTAGAAGAGTTGGAAGAGAGGATTTGGGGCAATTTCCAGAGTTTTTTAACCTGCCATATTAATCTAAAATCAGAACACTGGTTTATAATATTAAAAATTAAGAAGTGATTAAAATAGAAAAATACAATAAAATCTCAAGTTAGATTCATTAAAAATTTGAGATAAGCACTAAAATTATCTTCTATTGTACTTGTGAAGGAAGTACAATTACCAGGAAAAATAACACACATGATAATAGACTTTAAATTATTTAAATATATAGTATATAAAGATTTCTTAGCACTTATATATGATGCACTTTTTAGTAAAATCATACTGATGAATGACATGTGAGACCCATCTTTTGCATGCCTGGATTTCATTTTTATAATTTTTTTTCAGGGGAACCTTTGTTTTTCCTCCTTGTGGTCAAAGGTCCCTTTCCTATTTCCTTTCAAAATATAAGAGGTCATGGGAGGTTTCTTGTTCTCATTCATGGTTTTGATAAATGACTGATGGGGGTTAAAGCAATGACTTTTTTCTAGAAATATTTACAGTTTAGCTGAAACAAAGAAATATGAAATAAAAGAATGGGTCTGGAGTGGTAGAAGATCCATACCAGTAAATAGATTGGGCATTTGTGGTATTAGGCTAATCTTAATAACTCCCCTAAAATCATATTATATAGATGATTGACTTTGAGCAAAGCCCAGCACTAGCACTAATAAAAATCAAACTTAGTATATGTGTTTCTGAGATCATGCTACTGGTAAAGTTTGAGAATATCATTGAAATGTATAATAAGTATCCTATATAATAAAAGAGAAACATACAAATTGACCATCCTTCTGCTATGCTCAAGCCACGCCCACCAGCCACACCCATCAGCCAATCAGGAGCAAGTATGCAAATTAACCCAACTAAGATGTGGCAGCCATGGAGCTGGAGCAAGCAGGAGGCTTGGGTTGCCTCCAGCGATGGAGGAAGCCAAGCTTCCCGACTGCCCTGGTAAATTATAGAACATAAATAAATCCCAGATACCTGCTTCCAGCCAGCTGTGGCCTCCACTCAAGGAGGGGCTGGGAGCCTGGGTTGCCAGGGGCAACCCTGAAGGGGGTATGACCAGCCTGAAAAAGGCCCTCAGCCCCTCACTCAGGCTGGCCAGGCACCCCAGCAGGACCCCCACCCTAATCTGCGACACCCTTCAGGGCAAACCAGCCGGCCCCCACCTGTGCACCAGGCCTCTATCCTATATAATAAAAGGATAATATGAAAATTGACCCTAACAGCAGAATTACTGGGAATGACTGGTCACAATGACACACTGACCACAGGGGGCAGATGCTCAATGCAGGAGCTGTCCCCTGGTGGTCAGTGCACTCCCACAGAGGGAGCTCTGCTCAGCCACAAGCCAGGCGTATGGCTGCCAGCACAGTGGTGGTAGTGGGAGTCTCTCCTGCCTCCTCAGCAGCACTAAGGATATCCAACTGCAGCTTAGGCCTGCTCCCCGCTAGCAAGTGGACATCCCCCGAGGGCTCCCGGGCTGCCAGAGAGATGTCTGACTGCCAGCTTAGGTCTGATCCCCCAGGGAGCAGGCCTAAGCCAGCAGGTGGACATCCCCCAAGGGGTCCCCGACTGCGAGAGGGCACAGGCTGGGCTGATTGACACCCCCCCAAAGTACACAAATTTTTGTGCACTGGGCCTCTAGTATTTAAATAATTAATTACTTTAAAATTTCTCACATTTAGATTCATTGCATCTGCTTTAATTTGTGAGCTTTTTATCACAAGCTTAAGGTATCCTAAAAATGTGACTAAAGTTTATTAAAACTTCATTGTATGTCATCTAAGTAATCAAGTATGTAATGAAGATACATGAATACTAAATTATCTGATGCAATCATATACCAGATATTCTTAAATTTGGTTGAATTGTTTAGTGCTTTTGGAAATTGATGAGATTTTAATTTTCCCAGAAAAATTGTACATAAAAATTGAAGGTACAATGGCCCTAAATCCCAAGTCAGACCTCAAATCATAATCTCTGATTCTAGGACCTCCAGTTGTTTATAGAATACAGGTAAAACTGATCCTGAATCATCGCAGAAATAGGACTGTTACATTTCATTTTCAGGTGATGGTGTCTTGTTCTTTCCAATGTTTCCATATTTTCTGAAATCAGATGTGTTTGGTCAGTGATACCACTTTAAATTCTGGGTCTTTAAGCAAGACAAGCAAATAAAAAGCAGATGCCTCTTTATACAAAACACAAAATTGCTGATTTATATTGGAGAGACACTTTTATTCCCAGGTTTTCTCACCCAAGTGTCCCTCACATACATTCTTTTGCTACCCACTCAAGACATATGACATTTCCCTCCCCACTCCCAAGGGTTAGCTCCAACATTCTTAGAAGATTTTTTTAAAATCCCTTTTGAACTATTTGATACATACAATTTTAGAATACAATAGACCTCAGGGACATAAAATCCTTTTATGAAATAAAATGTTAATGTATTTCTTATTACTATTTTGTGACTGCTAACTTAAACACATCTCTTTCCTTCACTTCCTGGCTCTTGCACACATACAAAAGCCCTATGTGGCATATCCTTATTTTTCAAAGTTAATGGATTATGGTGTCTATTAGATTATTTTTTAAAAAAGAAAATGTATTTGGGAAGAGTCTCTTGAAAGCTTTGAACATAATTAAGATAGCCCATGGGTGTTGAGAATTACTATTTTTTATATCTATTGAACCAACTCTTCTGGAACATTGCTTGTTGTGAGTTAAAGCCATTTTGCACTCTTCTAATGCTTTCAAAAGTATGGCATTTTACAAAATCCAAGTAACTTACCTCTATTTACTATATAATTTATATTATCCATTTAAAGGTATCTATTAGATTAAAAGTGATGTTCCCTATAACCTAAACAAATAACTGGGCTTTTTATGGAAGGCGTTTATTAAAACCTATATCAGAAATGGAAGAAAAAATTTGAAGCTTTCAAACAAACTTTATTTTGTTTAACAAATAACAGAACATTAAAATTATTATTCATGAGACTTTTATTCTTGAAGGATATTCTCATTAAAAGATATACTATACTTCATGGGTTTCAATTTAGCAGTGAGAAAGCTCTACTTTTCATATGAATATCTTGATACTCATTAGGAATAATCATTGAAATGATTTTCTAAATTGAAGGATTGTGTTGTAGTTAATGAAGCTTGCATTCAACAGTGCATCATTAAAAAAAAGACACATTTTCTTACATAAAATTTTCTAGGTTGTTAAAAGATGTAGCATTGATCATTCTGCTGTGTATGTGTGCTAAGAAGTGAATGGAGCCTAGCTTAATCTATGGCCATTTCATAAGTAGAGGACTTATATGAATTATGTTAATGCAGATTCTAGACGATTGTGGTCCATTCTTTTAGGAGAATTTCAGTAAATTGAGATTAAGCTCAATCTTTGAATTAGGCAACATTCTTTTATGTACATAAAATATTCTGCCACAGTTACTTTATTTTTACATTTTCTATGAAGTGTGTGTGTGTGTGTGTGTGTGTGTGTGTGTGTCCTGTCTTTTATAATCATTTTTGCACTCAGGGCTATTCTTTTCTGCTGAAGAATGAAGGGCCTGATCTCTGCCTCACTGAGTGAGGGTCACAGGCTCCGTGTAATTGAACTCCTGGGTCCTGAAAGCAATTTTGCTGCTTGCTGCCTCGGTGATCTTGGATATCATTCCTAAATGCACTAAGTCTCAGTTACCTCATATGTACAGAGTTTTAGAGAGGGTAGGGTGATCAACAATCCCAGTTTTCCTGGGACTGAGGGGTTCCCTAGATGCAGATCTTTCAATATTAAGACCAAGAAATTCCCAGGAAAACTGGAATGGATTAGTCACCCTAACAAGGGGTAAATTAAAGGACCTACCATGAGGGATGTGCTGGAACCACCTTCTACTAGCAAAAGAAGCAACTGTTACAGTCAGGAATTTTGTGGGCCAATCATGATATATTCAGAAATCTTCTAAGCTGTTGGTAGCTTGGAATCATCCTTGCTTGGAATGTTTCTATCATGGCGATTAGCAAATGCTACAAATCAGGGCTTCCCACCCCCCAGAGAGACAGTTAACTGGAATACCACTGCCTACCAAATAACAATGTTAATGCAATTACTAATTGAAATAACACATGTAAAATGCTTAGTAGAGTACATGATACAAAGTAAGCTCTAATTCAGTGTTACTGATTAGTCATTTATTTTCATCATTATTAATTTTGCACCAGCTGTCAATAAATATATGTTCAACTTAACTGAACTTTGCCACAAGTCACTTCCTATAAATTATTTCAGTGGGTTTTAAAAAATGTATCCAGAAGGTAGAATAAATACATCTTCTAGATCTATAAATTGCCAAACTGGTGGTTTTCTCCTTCTCTCATTCGTATAAATTACCTTTCAGTGAACCTAAAAGATCTATCCTTTCCCTGGCTCTTCTATGGCCAGTTCTCAGACACTGGTTACCTGTCTGGAGTAGTGACTCCAGGAGCCCATGAACAAGTACACATTGGTTCTGTGCATGAAATGTGATAAATTGGATTATGCTAATTAGGTATATTTGGAGAAGATGGGCCTCTGTGTTGTGACTGAGACCACCACCACATGGCTTGCCCTCGCTCACTGCCCAAATCTTCCCCATATTTCTCTGAACTTCAATATTGGTAGAATTTCCTATTCTTTGTCATTGAGGTACAGAATTTTAGACACTTGTTTAAATGCAAATCCATTACTTGGCAAAGGTAACACATTAGGTTATCAACAGAGTGGTAATTAGTTGATCTTGTTAGCTCTAACAAGAATCCTTGCTTTAGGAAAATTGATTCAGGAAGGTTGTGAGAGGAAAGTTCTGAAGTTTGTGAGAGGGTAGATGTGGGTGGGGAAAGGCTAAGGGCATACAGTAGGCAGCACTGGGGAGTGGTGGTTCCATGGATGAAAGAGTGAACATTAAAGGAAGAAGAGGAGAACTAGTATGAGATGAAGGAAAGTAAAGTCAAATATAGATACTTGATTCTTAATTCTTTAGAACTAAGAGGGATTACCTTACAATTCTCTTAAAGTTTAGATTTTAGGAGGAATTTGGAGTCAATAGAGGTAAAATGATATTAAACCTCTAACAGTTGGCTTGGGGCCAGCCTAGATCTTCGAGCATGAAAGCGCATGCCTGAGAATAAATATGTCTAAGTAATGCCATCTCTGGTTCATTAGGAAATCTAAAGTACCAAAAAAATGAAGACACTCTGCCTGGACCAATGCAAGATGAAAGCATCCTAATCCAAATGAGCGTTTTGCCCTCTCTCTGGCTCATTCAGCAGAAGCCAGCAGGCCTTCCCTCCTCAGGAGGAACAGATCAATCTCAGGATGGGGATGCTAATTCATGCTGAAGAGCTCTGCTGGTCTCCCAGCACGACATTTTAAGGAGCAGTGTGTGAGCCCCTCAGTTCCCTCTCAGCATTGGGGGATTTCCAGCTGATCTCTCTGATTGCTCTCATATAGATAATGCAACATCATAAAAGGGGAGTTTCTATAGCAGTTTACTTGTACTGAAAGGCTGCCTGTGGCTACCTTGAATGCCAGGTTCAATGTTCTGTACAGAGATAAAGAGGAGGGGTGACTGATGGGTACAGGGGGATTTCTGTATAGACCTGGGTCTTCAAAAGAGCTGGAGTAGGAAGCAGAAGCATCTGGGAACAGCATTTCCAGTCTACAGACTTACAGCAAACACCCTAGCCCCCGTTTTTTGTGTATATATACATTTTTTAAGTTTCAATCTCTGCATTGAACAGGTTGTTCTTTCATGTATTTGCTTCCTTTCTTTCTCTTCTGTCTCTTCAGTGGTCCCTTGGCTTTTAAGACTATTGACTGAAAGCTTTTCCCTTCCTCAA